>NW_026652290.1:61921257-61951603 GCF_009828535.3 Hylobates moloch | reverse complement strand
AAAAAAAAAAAAAAATGTATATATATATATATATATAGAGAGAGAGAGAGAGAGAGAGAGAGAGAGAGAGAGACTTTTATTTGAAAGAGTGAGAAAATTGACTTGTTTTCTATTGCTGTGGAGTTGTGTTTCTCATCTTTTCCACATTTTATAGCACGTGTTACATGCTTCCTGGGTATGGCTAGGTTTTGATAAAACCTAAAAAAGTTCTAATCTCCAAAAGTCTCAGAATTACATCATAATAATCATCTGATTCTAAACCCAAACTCAGGTTGACATCTTATTACTAATTAATAACTATATGGGGGGATTGAAAAGTTGGCCCAACACTTGGTAAAGTTATATTTGTTTTCTTTGAAATAGCTAACATGTGATTGAAATAAAATTTCTCATGGGTGGTGTAGGTGCTGAGTAATAGCCACACACCTAGAATGTTTGAATGTAAATGCAAACTTTAAGTACAGGCATTCAGGTATTCCAAGATACATGAGTATTACACAACACACTCACACCTGCTCTCTTATTAACGAATTAAAGAGACATCTAATGTTTGCTTAAACTTTTTAAATGCCTTAATAAAAACTAAAATCAGAATCATTGGGTGTTTCCTTTTGGCCATTCTTTTTCCACATGAAAGTCACAGTCTTTACAAGTTTCTCGTGAATAAAGAGTGTTCTAACTTGCTCAATCATCTGGGGTTACCAGAGGGAGCCTGTAAATACTTTAGCTTCTTTATTTTGTAGAAATATACACAAGTTCTAAAGATTGCACATAAGCTAATGTGCAAGTCCAGGAAGAACTCTGTTTGTATTAATTACTTGTTTAGTATTTATCATCCTTTCTCTACAAAAGTTTATAGGTTCAACGTCAGTAGCAGAAATCTTCTAAAATTTGTTCTTACTTCAATAATAAACTTATGACCTTTCATCAAGCAAAAAGCCTATGTGACTCATCTTCCGTTACCAAACTTCCTGTATACTCTGACATTAAACTATCACAAATAAATAGTAATGAATCCTTTGATGTGTGGAACTACCTTTAGTGCCCCAGCATATCCATAAGCGCAAAGAGAAAGTATTCACCCTTCCTTGCCTTTTAGGACGTCTCCTTTACACTTAGCAACTGCATGGGTTTCTCAGTTACTTATATTTGGGGGATAATTCAACTCTTCTAGTTTATGTAGTAAAAATGAAAACCAATAAACCAATATTATTTTTTCAGAACTTTTATGAAGTGACTTTTGAGGCCCAGCATGCAGTCATTTCTGGTATGGTTTTGTGTCAGTTTCCCAAGGAAACCTTTCATTGAATTTTATTCAGGGAAGCTACGTGCCCATTTTAATAACTTTGAATTTGTTTTTCCAAAGAAACATAGATATCAAGGTGAGAGGAAGAGACTATTCCTTAGCTTCGTTTTGTATTATTTTTCCAGTATGTTTAAATTAATCCTGAACCAACTTTGGTTTTTCTCTCTGTAATTCATTTTTCTTGATGAATTGTTTTCTAAACAATAAATAATGTCATTTAAAATTATTCTGTCCAATTTTCTCCTAATATAACCGATGAATTTTCAACTTACTGAGTTAATGATATAACTAATTTATTATTGAAATATACAATACCAAGATAAAAATAATTGTCTTTTAGAGTGATGCATAAAGTTCTGAAATAGATTTTTCAAATCATAGATGATCAACAGAATGTGAAAATAGTCCCAATTCTGTAAATATTTTTTCTTTGCTTACATTTATTTATATTTAAAATATATTAATCAGCAAGTATGTAAGTTGTCATTGTAGAGAAAGGGATAATTGTTTGCACAATACTATCTCTGTACAGTCACTATTAACTGTTCTTTTTTTTTTTTTTTTTTTTTTGAGACAGAGTCTTGCTCTGTCGCCCAGGCTGGAGTGCAGTGGCGCAATCTCAGCTCACTGCAACCTCTGCCTCCCGGGTTCACACCATTCTCCTACCTCAGCCTCCCGAGTACCTGGGACTACAGGCACCTGCCACCATGCCTGGCTAATTTTTTTTTTTGTATTTTTAGTAGAGACGAGGTTTCACCGGATTAGCCAGGATGGTCTCGATCTCCTGACTTCGTGATCCGCCCGTCTCGGCCTCCCAAAGTGCTGGGATTACAGGCTTGAGCCACCGCACCTGGCCTATTCCTGTTCATTTCTTATAGCACTTAAAAAAATCGATATATGCTTCACATAACATGAAATTATACACTTTAAAATGTACATGTCAGTGATTTTTAGTATGTTCACTATATTGTTCTACCATTACCACTATCTAATACCAGGATGTTTTCATTACCACAAAAAGAAACCTCATACCTGTTAGCATTTAGTCCCAATTCCCCACTTCCTTCATTCTCTGGCTACAACTAATCTACTTTCTGTTTCTGTGAATTTGACTATTCTGGACATTTCACCTAAATGGAAACATTTCCTGCTCATTCTTGAAAAGTAGGGAATTGAATTTAAGTTAGGGATCTCTGATCTAGAAGGGAAAAGGACCATTCAAAACTTTTATAAGTAGAGGCTTCTTGTCCTTATTCTGATTTAGTGCCTAACCAGTAGTGGTGCCAGCACACTGTTGTCTCAGAGGTGAATTACAAGTGTGTGGAGATATTAATTTTCTTAGTCCTAAAGTACTTGGCAAATGCAAGTGTTAAGCGCTCTGAAGAGAGGCACTCTTAACTTAGACTACCCAGGAATTCCTCAGATGAAACCCTGAACTCACAATATAGAATTACAAAACACACAAGGAAACAGTTTACTAAGAGAAAGAGTCAGGACACAAAAGAAATAGTAGGATTATACATGCAAGAACTTCAAATACTAGATTTGTCAGATAGAGACTATAAAATAAGTATGTTTAAATGATTAGTAACTCAAATCTTTGTAACTGAGGTACCATATACACAGATATATGAAGAAATACACTTATTAAAATTAAAAATTCCTGGAGAATTAAATATTAGACACAAAGAAAAAATGAACTGGATCAGAGATGTGAGAGAGTTATCTAGAATATAGCATAAGAAGAATAAAGACTTATAAAAATGGAAAGGCTAGGAAACCTGACAAGAAGTTGTTCAACATATATCTAATAAGATATTTCAAAGAGAATAGAGAAAATACAGAAGAGGCTATCAAAGAGATAAAGGCAGATAATTTTTCAGAACTGATAAAACACATGGCTCTTCAGACTCAGGAAATACAAGGAGTCTGAAACAGAATAAATAAAAAGAAATCCACACCTAGACATGTCATAGGTGTCAAAATTGCTCAAACCAGAAATAAAGAGAAGATCTTAACAACTACATAGAAAAGATGACTTACAAAGGAGCAATATTAGGCTGACAGTGGATTAATATCTTCAAAACCCTGAGATAGAATAACTGATAACTAGAATTCTCTACCCAGCTAAACTATCACTTAAATGTAAGGCTGAAATAAAGACATTTTCAAAGCCTGGGAGAATTTAGTATAAGCAGAATCTTGCTGAATGAACTGCTAAAACATATTCCATAATGAGGGGAGAATTTAACATAGAAGAAAAGATGAAATACAAGAAAACGTAACAGAGCTCGAGCATAAAAAAGAAATCAAATCGACATTTTTACATCTTATTTCCTTTTCCTTGGGTATGGAAAATATACATGATTTACTATTTTTAATATTTAACATTTTTCTAAGGTTCTATATATAATAGTTTGAGCTGAATGTGACCTTGTATTAAATATTTTTAAGTACTTTTTAAAACCAAATTAAAAAAAAATCTGGATAGAAATGGACCAAAAGATTAATAGTCATTATTTCCAAATTCCAGGTTATCACTGGTTTGGGTTTTATTTGAAAAAAGAAATTTTAGTTTTCAGTGCATGTTTTATTATTTTACTTGTAAATGAACTATTTTTTGAGAGACATCTAACAATAATTCTTCTTTCACTTAGATCAAATCCTTTTTATGAACCTAAATCAACTCCTCCTCCAAATAATTTGGTAAATCCTGTTCAAGAACTAGAAACTGAAAGTCGAGTGAAAAGAAAGGCCCCGGCTCTACCAGTCCTCTCACCAAAAACAGGAGTAGTAAATGAAAACACAGTTTCTGCAGGGAAAGATCTCTCTACATCTCCTAAGGTAGGATTTTATTCATAGTAAAACATGTATTAGTATTTGCTCTTTTCTCCCCATGCCATTTAATTTAAATTAAGAAAAGTAATTTTTGGCTATTTTTAATGATTTAAAAATAATATCCAAGAAAATCTATCATACTGCAATACTGCATTTATGTTTGTGAGCCCATAAGTTTACAGTACAATATGGATTGGATGGCTTGGGTTAAGATTGTTTTTAAAATGCTATTTTGAAATAAGAGGAATAAAGGTCTTATAATTGTAAGATTGGTGCTTTAGAGAAAGAATACTCTATAACTATAGGACAGCTTCAGCAGACAGGCCCCTGCTGAGGCACACCCACCCACCGCCTCCCCACAGCACTTTGATGGGATGCATATGCACACAGACCTCTCCACCCTGTTGTCACTGATGGGCTTGTGCATAGACCTCGTGACTACCACCCTGACCCTACCCTGCCCCCTCCAGTGCACACATATGTGCACCCTGCCACCCAGCCATTGCTGGTGTAAGCATATGCACACAGACCCTGCCACCCTGCCCCTGCCAGCATGCAGGCACTGCTGCCCCATCCCTGCTGGTGTATGCGCACCCCACCTCATTGCCGCCACCAGTGCAAGTGCACATGCACAGTCCCCACTGCCCCATCAGTATGGGCGTGAACCCCACTGCTGCCACCCTGATGAAATGCTTTTGCCAGCACCCCACATCAGAGTGATCTTGCCACAAGACTGGCAACATCTCAGCCCCTCCAGCACAGCAGGTGCTTAACTTTGAGGTCCCAGATAACAAAGCCATGGGTCTGGTACCAGGCCCTGTGGGTTAGAGCATGCAGCCCCATGAGTGCTGAGAAAGCCTTGGCCCCCTGAAATAATCCAAAAACAAAGCCAGTCATCTGAACACAACTTATACCATAGTCAAACCTTCAATGGCATCAAATAATGTAAAAGTAAAAAACTGCATCCAAAGGACAGCAGCTTCAAAGATTAAAGGAACATCAGCCCACACAGATGAGAAAGAGCCAGTGCAAGAACTCTGGCAACTCAAAAACCCAATGTCTTCTTACCTCAAAACAATCACACTGGCTCCCCAGCAATGATAATTAACCGGGCTGAAATGGCTAAAATGACAGACATAGAATTCAGAATCTGGATAGCCATAGAGATCATCAAGATTCAGGAGAAAGTTGAAACGTAATCCAAGGAATCCAATAAAGTGAGACAAGAGCTGAAAAATGAAATAGTCATTTTAGGAAAGAACCAAAATTGTCTGATAGCGCTGAAAAACTAACTAGAAGGATTTCATAATACAATCGGAAGTAGTAACAGCAGAATAAACCAAGCTGAGGAAAGAATCTCAGAGCTCGGAGACCAATTCTTCTAAACAGTTCAGTCAGACAAAAATAAAGAAAAAAACAAAAGAATTAACTAACAAAACCCCTAAGAAATATGAGATTATGTAACGAAACCAAACCTACTACTCATTGGCATCCCTGAAACAGAGGGAGAGAGAGCAAGCAACTTGGAAAACATATTCAAGGATATTGTCTGTGAAAATTTCCCCATTCTTGCTAGAGAGGTCAACATTCAAATGCAGGAAATTCAAAGAACCCCTGTGAGATTCTATATAAGATGACCATCCTTAAGTCATATGATCATCAGATTCTCCCAGATCAAAGTGAAAGAAAAAATAGTAAAGACAGAGAGAAAGGGCATGGCACCTTTACAGGAACTCCACCAGGCTAACCACACACCTTTCAACAGGAACCCTACAAGCCAGAAGAGATTGGGAGCCTATATTCAGCATTCATAAAGAAAAGAAATTCCAACCAAGAATTTTCATATCCAGCCAAACTAAACTTCGTAAGATAAGAAGAAGTAAATTTCTTTTCAGAAAAGCAAATGCTAAGGGAATTTGTTATCACCAGACCTGCCTTACAGGAGGTCCTTAAGGGATTGCTAAACATAGAAACCAAAGATAATTATTGGCCACCACAAAAACACAGTTAAATACACAGACCATTGTGTTAGTCTGTTCTCACACTGCTATAAAGAACTACCCAAGACTGGGTAATTTATTTTAAAAAGACGTTAAATTGACTCACAGTTCTGCAGTCTGTATAGGAGACATGGCTAGGGAGGCCTTGGGAAACTTAAAATCATGGCAGAAGGCAAAGGGGAAGCCAGCACATCTTACATGGTGGGAGCAGAAGGAATACACACATTCAAACAACCAGATCTCATGAGAACTCACTCAGTATCATAAGAACAGCAAGGGGGAAACCTGCCCCATGATCCAATCACATCCCACCAGGTCCCTCCTCTAACATTGGGGATTACAATTCGACATAAAATTTGGGTGGAGACACAGAGTCAAACCATATCAACCATGGACACTACACAATCAAATCTATATAACAATTAGCTTAACAACACAATGATAGAACCAAATCCACATATGACAATATTAACCTTGAATGTAAATTGTCCAACCTGCCATTGTGTGCCCCACTTAAAAGGCACAGAAGAGCAGGTTGGATAAAGAAGACCCAACTGTATGCTGTCTTCAAGAGACCCATCTCACATGCATTGACCCTCATAGGCTCAAAGTAAAGGGATAGAGAAAAATCTACCAAGCAAATAGAAAACAAAAAAGAGGAGGGGTTGCTATTCTAATGCTAGACAAAATAGACTTTAAGCCAACAAAGATCAGAAAACACAAAGAAGGGCATTACATAATGGTAAGGGGTTCAATTCAATAAGAAGACTTAGCTATCCTAAATAATATGCACCCAACACTGGAGCACCCAGATTCATAAAACAGGTTCTTAGGGACCTACAAAGAGATAACTACGCAATAATAATTGGAGCCATTAACACCCCACTGACAATATTAGACAGATCATCCAGGCAGAAAACTAATAAAGATATTCAGAAGCTAAACTTGTCACTTGACTAAATGGACCTAACAGACATCTACAGAATACTCTGACCAACAACAGAATGTACATTATTTTCATCTGCACATGGTACATACTCCAAAATCAACCACATGCTCGGTCATAACACAACTCTCAACAAATTCAATATAACTGAAATCATACTAACCATACCTTCAGACCACAGCACAATAAAAACAGAAATCAATACTAAGACCATCTCTCAAAACCATGTTGGAAATTAACCTGCTCTTGAATGAATTTTGGGTAAACAAATAAGGCAGAAATCAAGAAATTCTTTGAAACAAATGAAAACAAAAATACAACATACCAGTATCTCTGGGACACAGCTAAAGCAGTATTAAGAGGACAGCTTGTAACACCAAGTACCCACATTAAAAAGTTAGAAAGATCTCAAATTAACAACCTTATACCACACCTAGAGGAACTAGGGAATCAAGAACAAACCAACCCAAAGCTAGCAGAAGATGACAGCCAAAATCAGAGCTGAAGTCTATGAAATTGAGGCTTGAAAAACAGTACAAAAAGATCAATGAACCCAAAAGTTGGTTTTTTGAAAGAATAGATAAGATTGACAGACTGCTGGTTAGGCTAATAAAGAAAAAAGAGAAGATTCAAATAAATACCAGAAATGACAAAGGAGACGTTACCACCAACCCCACAGAAATAGGAAAAACATTCAGAGACTATTACAAATCCCTCTATGCACAGAAACTGGAAAACCTACAAGATATGAGTAAATTACTGGAAACACACAACCTCCCAAGACTGAACCAGGAAGAAATTGAAACCCTGAACAGACCAATAATAAGGTCTGAAATTGAATCAGTAATAAAAAGCCTACCAAACAGAAAAAGCCTTGGACTAGACGGATCCATGGCTGAATTCTACCAGACATATAGAGAAGAGCTGATAACCAATCCTACTGAAACTTTCCAAAAAAAAAATAAGATGAGGGACACCTCTCTAACTCATCGTGTGAGACTAGCATCCTTCTGATACCAAAACTTGGCAAAGACACAACAAAAAAGGAAAACTTCAGGTCTATATCCTCTGACGAATGTAGATGCAAAAATCTTTAACAAAATACTAGAAAACTAAACCAGCAGCACATCAAAATGCTAACCCACCATGATCAAGGAGGTTTCATTCCTGGGATGTAAGGTTGGTTCAAAATATGTAAATCAGTAAATGTGATCCATCACATAAACAGAACTAAAGACAAAACTACATGTTTATGGCTGGGCGCAGTGGCTCATACCTGTAATCCTAGCACTTTGGGAGGCTGAGGCGGGTGGATCACCTGAGGTCAGGAGTTCGAGACCAGCCTGGCCAAAATGGTGAAATTGAAATTTCACCATCTCTACTAAAAATACAAAAATTAGCCAGGTGTGGTGGTGGGTGCCTGTAGTCCCAGCTACTTGGGAGGCTGAGGCAACAGAATCGCTTGAACCCAGAAGGTGGAGGTTGCAGTCACCCAAGATTGCGCCACTGCACTCCAGCCTGGGTGACAGAGTGAGACTCTGTCTCAAAAAAAGCCAAAAAACTACATGTTTATCTGAGTAGATGCAGAAAAAGCTATCAATAAAATTTAACATCCCTTCATGTTAAAAACCCTTAACAAACTAGGTATTAAAGGAACATACCTCAAAATAATAAGAGCCATCTATGACAGTTCTGCAGTTAACACCATACTGAATGGGCAAAAGCTGGAAGTATTCCCCTTGAGGACCAGAACAAGACAAGGATGCCCACTGTCACCACTCCTATTCAACATAGTACTGGAAGTCCTAGCGAGAGCATTCACACAAGAGAAAGAAATAGAAACAATCCAAATAGGAAGAGAAGTCAAACAATCACTTTTCCTAAATGATATGATTTTATATTGAGAAAACCTCATAGTTTCTGCCCCAAAGCTCCTGGATCCAATAAACAACTTCAGTAAGGTTTCATTTGTACAAAATTACTGTACAAAAATCAGTAACATTTCTATACACCTACAAGTCTATATAACATTCAAGCTGAAAGCCAAATTAAGAACACAGTCCTATTCACAATAACACACACACACACACAGAGAGAGAGAGAGAGAGAGAGAGAGAGAGGGAGAGAGAGCCTATGAATACAGCTAACCAGGGAGGAGAAAGATCTCTATAATGAGAATTACAAAACACTGTTGAAAGAAATCAGAGATGACACAAACGAGTAGAAAAACATTATATGCTCATGGATCAGAAAAATCAATATTAAAATGGCCTTATTGCCTAAAGCGATTTGCAGATTCAGTGCTATTTCTATCAAAATTACCAATGAATTTTTCACAAAATTAGAAAAAAAACTATTCCAAAATTCTTATGGAACAACAACAACAACAAATAGCCTGAATAGCCAATGCAGTCCTAAGCAAAAAGAACAAAGCTTGAGGCATCACACTATCTGACTTTAGACTATACTAGAAGGGTACAGTAATCAGAACAGCATGATACTGGTAGACACACAGACCAATGGAACAGTTTAGAGAACTCAGAAATAAAGCCACACAACTACGACCATCTGATCTTTGAGAAAGTTGACAAAAACAAGCAATAGGGAAAGGATTCATTATTCAACAAGTGGTGCCAGGTTAACTGGATAGCCATGTACAGAAGATTGAAACTGGACCCTTTCCTTTCACCACATATAAAAATCAACTCAAGATGCATTAAAGACTTAAATGTAAAACCTAAGACTATAAAAACCCTAGAAGAAAGCCTAGGAAATACCATTCTGTGATATTGGCCCTGATGAAGATTTCATGACAAAAACTCCAGTAGCAATTGTGAAAAAAAAAAGAAAGAAAATTGATAAATGAGACCTAATCAAATGAAGAGCTTCTGCACAGCAAAAAAGAAAAAAACAAAAAACAAAAACTCTTGCCAGAGTAAACAGACAATCTACAGAATTGGAGAAAATATTTTCCAACTATGTATCTGAGAAAGGTCTAATATCCAAAATCCATAAGTAACTTAAATTAACAAGCAAAAAACAACCAACCAACCCCATTAAAAAATTAGCTAAGAACATGAAAACACACTTCTCAAAAGAGTACATACATGTGGCCATCAAGTATATGAGAAAAAATGCTCAACATCAGTAGTCTTTTGAGAGATGCAATCAAAACCACAATGAGATACTGTCTCATACCAGGCAGAATGGCTATCATTAAAATGTCAAAAAATAACAGTTGCTGGTGAGGTTGCAGAGAAAAGGGAATACTTATACACTGCTGGTGGGAATGTAAAATAGTTCAGCCACTATGGAAAACAGTTTGGAGATTGTTCCCAAAGAATTTAAAACAGATCTACCATTCCATCCAGCAATCCCATTATTAGGTATATACCCAAAGGAATATAACTTGTTCTACAGTAAAGACACATGCATGCGTATGTTTGTCACAGCACTATTCACAATAGAAAACACACTGGATCAACCTACATTGCCCATCAGCAGTAAACCAAATAATGAAAATGTGGTATATATATACACCATGGAATACTACGCAGCCATAAAAAAGAACAAAATCATGTTCTTTGCAGCACATGGATGGAGCTGGAGGCTGTTATCCTAAATAAGTTAACACAGGAATGGAAAACCAAATACTGCATGTGTTCTCACTTATAAGTAGGAGCTAAACATTAAGTACACATGGACACAAAGAAGGGAACAGTAGACACTGGGGCCTACTTGTGGGTGGAGGGTGGGAGAAGGGTGAGGATCAAAAATCTACTTACTGGATACTGTGTTTTTTACTTGGGTGATGAAATAATCTATACACCAATCCCCCATGACATGCAATTTACTCGTGTAACAAACCTGCACATGTACATCCTGAACCTGTAATACAAGTTGGAAAGGAAAAACAGACAAAAAAAAAAAAAAAAAAGAAGGAAAGGGAAGGGAAGGGGAAGGAGAAGGGGAAGGGGAAGGAAAAAGGAAAGGAAACTCTAAAGCACCTAGGCTTGAGAGACAGCTTTATACTAATATAGAGGAAGAAATCTAAATCATCGTTTGACAAATGAACTGGAAAGATTAAGGCTCAGTCCAGATGTTTTGTTGAAGAATTTCAATTTTGTCACTTTATGTCAAGGTATAATTTTGGCTTGTCACTCTTTTTTAGAAATTTTAATATGTGATGACTACATGGAAAGGTAAAACACCTTTGGAACAAAACCTAAAGCTATTAAGCGATTCCATTGTAAATAATATGGTGTCTTCTGTGTGTTGGTCTTAGCAAATTTTTTTAGGTAAATAACTTGCCTGTCTAGTCATGGGTGTGTTGTTACCGCTATATTAGGTTATTTAATTCTCATAGGTAGTAATGTTCAAAATGAGATTAACTTGATCTCAGAGGGATAAAGGAAAGATTACAAGTCCCCCACCTCCTGCCAGTAGAGAAAGGATTGGAACCTAGCATTTTAATAAATTGTATGATGTTGGAACCATACTCTACTCAGGTGCCTGGGCTTCTATTTTTCTCAAGGACATTGATGTTCAGTAGTTTCTTTTGAATAGACAATTTTTCATTTCATTCTGTGGCTTCTGTTAAATGCCAGACTTCTGAAATAGTTCATTTTATTTGTTTGCCTGTATTTTTGTTGTTTTAGAGAGAGAGTTTGTTCACTGAGTTCCTCATTCAGCCATTCCATAAGTCAATCTCCAAGTGTTTGTTTTTATATCATGTGTTTTTTTTTCCCCCCCAGTGACTTAAATTCTGTCTTGCTAGGTCGTGCTAGAGAAAGGGAAAAACGCTAAATGAAAGGAGCAGATGTTAGAAATATAAGGCAAAAGGAGATGGCCAATTCCAATATCCATAAGAGCAAAAATAAAGTGACTGAGACACTAGCCAGAATCAAGAAAATTTAGGTCCCTTATCCATTCTGACCATAAAGAATACCTAAACCTATCACTTGTTTCTCTGAATCTCTAGTCCCTCATTGCCTACTTCCTATACTATCCCTCTTTATTCCATCAGGAGTTTGGAGCTAATTAAGAATTCCTTTTTTTTTTTTAATTTTTTTATTTTTTTATTTTTATTATACTTTAGGTTTTAGGGTACATGTGCACAATGTGCAGGTTTGTTACATATGTATCCATGTGCCACGTTGATTTCCTGCACCCATTAACTCGTCATTTAGCATTAGGTATATCTCCTAATGCTGTCCCTCCCCCCTCCCCCAACCCCACAACAGTCCCCGGAGTGTGATGTTCCCCTTCCTGTGTCCATGAGTTCTCATTGTTCAATTCCCACCTATGAGTGAGAACATGCGGTGTTTGGTTTTTTGTCCTTGTGATAGTTTACTGAGAATGATGTTTTCCAGTTTCATCCATGTCCCTACAAAGGACGTGAACTCATCCTTTTTTATGGCTGCATAGTATTCCATGGTGTATATGTGCCACATTTTCTTAATCCAGTCTATCGTTGTTGGACATTTGGGTTGGTTCCAACTCTTTGCTATTGTGAATAGTGCCGCAATAAACATACGTGTGCATGTGTCTTTATAGCAGCATGATTTATAGTCCTTTGGGTATATACCCAGTAATGGGATGGCTGGGTCAAATGGTATTTCTAGTTCTAGATCCCTGAGGAATCGCCACACTGACTTCCACAATGGTTGAACTAGTTTACAGTCCCACCAACAGTGTAAAAGTGTTCCTATTTCCCCACATCCTCTCCAGCACCTGTTGTTTCCTGATTTTTTAATGATGGCCATTCTAACTGGTGTGAGATGGTATCTCACTGTGGTTTTGATTTGCATTTCTCTGATGGCCAGTGATGATGAGCATTTCTTCATGTGTTTTTTGGCTGCATAAATGTCTTCTTTTGAGAAGTGTCTGTTCATGTCCTTTGCCCACTTTTTGATGGGGTTGTTTGTTTTTTTCTTGTAAATATGTTTGAGTTCATTGTAGATTCTGGATATTAGCCCTTTGTCAGATGAGTAGGTTGCAAAAATTTTCTCCCATTCTATAGGTTGCCTGTTCACTCTGATGGTAGTTTCTTTTGCTGTGCAGAAGCTCTTTAGTTTAATGAGATCCCATTTGTCAATTTTGGCCTTTGTTGCCATTGCTTTTGGTGTTTTAGACATGAAGTCCTTGCCCACGCCTATGTCCTGAATGGTATTGCCTAGGTTTTCTTGTAGGATTTTAATGGTTTTAGGTCTAACATGTAAGTCTTTAATCCATCTTGAATTAATTTTTGTATAAGGTGTAAGGAAGGGATCCAGTTTCAGCTTTCTACATATGGCTAGCCAGTTTTCTCAGCACCATTTATTAAATAGGGAATCCTTTCCCCATTTCTTGTTTTTGTCAGGTTTGTCAAAGATCAGATAGTTGTAGATATGCGGCATCATTTCTGAGGGATCTGTTCTGTTCCATTGATCTATGTCTCTGTTGTGGTACCAGTACCATGCTGTTTTGGTTACTGTAGCCTTGTAGTATAGTTTGAAGTCAGGTAGGGTGATGCCTCCAGCTTTGTTCTTTTGGCTTAGGATTGACTTGGCGATGCAGGCTCTTTTTTGGTTCCATATGAACTTTAAAGTAGTTTTTTCCAATTCTGTGAAGAAAGTCATTGGTAGCTTGATGGGGATGGCATTGAATCTATAAATTACCTTGGGCAGTATGGCCATTTTCATGAAATTGATAGACCGCTAGCAAGACTAATAAAGAAGAAAAGAGAGAAGAATCAAATAGATGCAATAAATAATGAAAAAGGGGATATCACCACCGATCCCACAGAAATACAATCTACCATCAGAGAATACTACAAACACCTATACGCAAATAAACTAGAAAATCTAGAAGAAATGGATAAATTCCTCGACAAATACACCCTCCCAAGACTAAATCAGGAAGAAGTTGAATCTCTGAATAGACCAATAACAGGTTCTGAAATTGTGGCAATAATCAATAGCTTACCAACCAAAAAGAGTCCAGGACCTGATGGATTCACAGCCGAATTCTACCAGAGGTACAAGGAGGAACTGGTACCATTCCTTCTGAAACTATTCCAATCGATAGAAAAAGAGGGAATCCTCCCTAACACATTTTATGAAGCCAGCATCGTCCTGATACCAAAGCCTGGCAGAGACATAACCAAAAAAGAGAATTTCAGACCAGTATCCTTGATGAACATTGATGCAAAAATCCTCAATAAAATACTGGCAAACCGAATCCAGCAGCACATCAAAAAGCTTATCCACCATGATCAAGTGGGCTTCATCCCTGGGATTCAAGGCTGGTTCAACATACGCAAATCTATAAATGTAATCCAGCATATAAACAGAACCAAAGACAAAAACCACATGATTATCTCAATAGATGCAGAAAAGGCCTTTGACAAAATTCAACAGCCCTTCATGCTAAAAACTCTCAATAAATTAGGTATTGATGGGACGTATCTCAAAATAATGAGAGCTATCTACGACAAACCCACAGCCAATATCATACTGAATGGGCAAAAACTGGAAGCATTCCCTCTGAAAACTGGCATGAGACAGGGATGCCCTCTCTTACCACTCCTATTCAACATAGTGCTGGAAGTTCTGGCCAGAGCAATCAGGCAGGAGAAGGAAATAAAGGGTATTCAATTAGGAAAAGAGGAAGTCAAACTGTCCCTGTTTGCAGATGACATGATTGTATATCTAGAAAACCCCATTGTCTCGGCCCAAAATCTCCTTAAGCTGATTAGCAACTTCAGCAAAGTCTCAGGATACAAAATCCATGTACAAAAATCACAAGCATTCTTATACACCAATCACAGACAAACAGAGAGCCAAATCATGAGTGAACTCCCATTCACAATTGCTTCAAAGAGAATAAAATACCTAGGAATCCAACTTACAAGGGATGTAAAGGACCTCTTCAAGGAGAACTACAAACCGCTGCTCAATGAAATAAAAGAGGATACAAACAAATGGAAGAACATTCCATGCTCATGGGTAGGAAGAATCAATATCGTGAAAAGAATTCCTAATCTCTCTGTAGAGGAAAGGAAACGGGCCGGGTACGGTGGCTCACACCTGTAATCCCAGCACTTTAGGAGGCCAAGGCGGGCAGATCACCTGAGGTCAGGAGTTTGAGACCAGCCTGACCAACATGGAGAAACCTCGTCTCTACTAAAAATACAAAATTAGCCAGGTGTGGTGGCGCATGCCTGTAATCCCAGCTACTCGGGAGACTGAGACAGGAGAATCGCTTGAACCCAGGAGGTGGAGGTTGCAGTGAGCCGAGATGGTGCCATTGCACTCCAGCCTGGGCAACAAGAGTGAAACTCCATCTCAAAAAAAAAAAAAAAGAAAAGAAAAAAGAAAGGAAACGAACTTAACAGTGCCTACTGTATGCTGGGCAATATTTTGTTACCTCACTTGATCCATAGAGCAACTGAGGATACACACACACACACACGTACACATACACTATACATATACACACACATATATATGTACTGTCTATACCATTATCTCTGTTTTACATATGAGAAACTGAACCTTGGATAAGTAATTTGCTCAAAATGATAAAGCAAGTAGTGACACTGCCAGGATTAAAGTTCAGGTTCATTGTGTGCAAAACCCATGCTTTTCTCACTGTGTCATGCTATCTCTAGGGAGAGGTATTTCTGGTTCCAAGTTGGAACTCTGAATACGTTTTTCCATAGAACTTATATGGTGATCAAGTTTTCTTATAGCAAAGTATGTGATAGCTACGTGAATAGCTATTTTTACATTATTTTGAAGGTAATGTTTCATTGCAGATACATTGTGGAATAAATGATGTTTATGGGAAAGACTGAGCAGTTTAGCACCATGCTTCTCTTGGAAAATGCCTCATTATGCTCAGACATAGACATTAGAGACACAGTCATATCACAGTAACCTTTTGCTGATCTGGAAGTTAGTTTGGATAAGACACCTGGTAGTTTGGATAAGATAACCTGGTGAAACCCAACTGAAAAATTAATGCTAAAAAAGACTAGCCATCTATAGTCCCAGCTACTCACATTGAGGCTGGAAGATTGCTTGAGCCCAGAGATTGAGATCCCATCTCTTAAAATACTAGTATTAATAGACTGCTGGCCAGGTGCAGTGGCTCATGCCTGTAATACCAGCAGTTTGGGAGGCTGAGACAGGAGGATTGCTGGAGCCCAGGAATTAGAGACCAGCTTGGGCAATATAGTGAGACCCTGTCTCTACAAAAAATTAAAATAGAAACATTAGCTGGGCATCATGGCTCACGCCTGTATTCCCAGTTACTTGGGAGGCTAAGGTTGGGGGATCACTTGAGCCTGGGAGGTAGAGGCTGAAGTGAGCCGTGATGTGTCACTGCACTCCAACCTGTATGGCAGAGTGAAACACTGTCACCTAATAACAAAAAATATTAATAATAGACTGCTGATACATTATTAAGTAAAAAAAGTGCATAACAGAATATAGTGTGTATTAAAAATGTTATTCACTTCTGTGTGTATAAAAAATGTTATTAACATGTATACGCCTATGCACATAGACATATGGTCACATACATTTCCAAAGGCATCACAAGTAATAGTGGTTACATCTGAGAAGAAAGGTCTTGGTAAGATGGAGGTATGCAGAACATTGAGGAAGGCATTTCTTTTCATGTTTTAACCTCCTATATTGTTTGAATTTTCAAACCTTATACATGTACTTTTGTTTTTGTTTGTTATGCTGATAGAGGTGAGTAATGAGATCACTTATCTGTTTTTTGTTGCCTTCTGTATATATCATATACAAGATAACATTTTCTTAAAATTTACCCTCAAAGGAAGTCTTGACTTCTTCTAAGTCAACTCTTAGGCTTGACCAGTGTTATCAAACTGTGTGGGCCCCGTGGGGTTTTATCAGGTGGCTTAGTGTTCTGCACTGGGGACCAGGTATGGACGCTTGGCAGGAAGGCTCCGGACCCCCTTTTCCATTTCTACTGTGCAAATCCATGCTCATTCATTTTATATATTTGAGTTCATTTAAGATTTCATTTGAAAAAATGTAGACTATTGCCAAACCAAAAGAAAGGAAATCACCAACTACACAATTATGTATGAGATAAGGCAGTAGATTATCATCAGTGATATGCTGACAATAATTAAAAAATGATAAATGGAAGCCAAGAATGCAGTTGGAAAGTAGTATAGGACTTCCTCATCACAGGAATATGCCTGTATATCTCAGTAGTTCCTGAAGACTTTGCAGCATCAAAGCTTGGTAAAATAATTGACATTTTGATATGAAAGGGTCTTACTACATTTAGTATACAATATTCTATTTAAGGAAGCAGGAAAATGTGTTTTACATCAAAACATTTCTGTTAAAATTATTAAAGAGTTTTTGATGCTTAAAAAGATCAGCGTCTGGGCCAATTGGTTTTATTATTTGTAAATTGAAAAGGACAAAATAATTTAATTAAACCTTTTGGATAAAAAACAGGCTCAAATTATAGTTGAACAATACAAAATTACACAACAATTATTTGTATATCAAAATGCTGAACTGCACTCAATGACAACTGACTGCAGAGGTGGCAAAGTGTTCACTGTCGTAAAATGACAACTTCTCAGCCAGATGATTGATTTCTCCACCTATCGCCTGAAACTTATTTTTAAGAAAATTCATGAAAAAGCACCAAGACTAGAATTTAAACAAAGTGATAATAAATGTATACTTATGTTGCAAAATAAAATTCAAACTGCCCCACAGGCAGCTATGAGCCCCTCAGTATCATAAATCCACATAAACTCTACATTTCAGACCATTGATTTCCTTGTTTGTAAAATAAGAAAACCACAATATTAAAAAAAAAAAACAGCTTAAGAAAAAAGATCAATGTTTAGAGAAGTAAACTGACATTAAACATGTAACCATCCAGTAAAATAAGTTAGTTCCAATGATGGCTGACCACCTTTTACTGACTATGAATATAAATTAATGAAAATGCAAACTACTAGATAAAATTCATGCACTTAATACAATATGCAATTTAAGTTATTAGAAAAAATTTAGGAACATAAATAAAATTGTTCCCAGATACATCTGCTAAATTATGTTATGAAATACTATATGACCTAGTTCCATAAAAATCATAATATAAACAGCCAATTATTGACAATAAAAAATTAAAATAAATTAAACTTACAGTTTTGTGATTGCATAGAAAAGAGCCCCACCGTACATTCCATGATGAAATGAGCCTGGTCAAGTGGAGAAGATCTTGATTGGCAGAGCTCCAGTGATTGACAGCAATACTACTGTCTACTTGCTCCCTCTCTGAAAATGGAAACCCTATCTGTATCTTATGGCTCAGCTAAATAACTGAAGTCTTCACTCATATTGTTGCTTCTTTCTAGAAAGTTCTAAGCAAGACTGACGGTTTTCACTTGGATGTTTTCAGACTTGAGTAGACTAGAGAAACTGTGGAAAGCTCAGGGTAAACTCAAAGTAACTTACAGCAGTCTTACTGATTGCTCCCAGGAGCAAATTCAAACCACAAAGCAAGCACCCTTTTCAGCTTTTCACATTATATAATGGCTTCCTTCCAGAATGTTCTTTACCTCAATTTCTATCTGTGTAAAACTGTGCAGAATGGTGTCTCAGGGCCATTCCTGCTGAAAAACCGTAAACACACAATCAATATGTTAATTTCCTATCATATGTAAATTGAAAATGTCAGACCTTTCAAGGAAAATTATAAAAAGGATGAGAATCAAATGTAATTTAGTAAAATAATAAACACACAGTTTTTAAAAGAAAATTTTAAATGCCAAGGATGTTCAATGACAGCTAGGAAATACAAAAGGTAATCTTACTTTACCTGTAAATTTTTTACTTACTGTCATACCTTGTTCCTCAATACTACTGAATAAATGGTATGCTCCTGTATATATTAGCTGTTCTATTGGTTAGTATTTTTTTTTTTTTTAGTTATGAGTAATAGAAACAAGACATGTATTTGAATTTTCTTGCTTAAACAGAAAGGATAAAGTTACAAGGACATAAAGATGTTTTGCCAAACCCTAGGCAAAGCATACAAGCTGGGCCTCAGGAACAACTGGGAATCAGCCTCAGTGTATCTGCTTCTCTCTCTGGAATACCTTCAATCTGCTTTTACCTTTTTAATGATGATTTAGTTAGGCAAAACAGTTTATGTTCTGGAATTTCCTACCTCCCCTGTACAAAGCTACCCTTCCTTCGGCGTGTCTGACTTTAGCTAATGGCTACGAACAAATTACACTGACTCAACTACCTTTTTAAAATATATGTATGTTGACCCTATCATAATTGTTAATTTAAAAAATATTTTTAATAAAATGAGTCTCTGGTTAATGGAATTTTAGTTGGTATTAGGATTTTCTGTGGGCCATAGAAAGCCTCACATGTTAGTTTAGATTAAAAGATAAATTTATTTCTGTCTTTAAAAATATTGAAGGTCCAGTGCTGATACAGTAGTCTCACAGTCATCAGGGATCCTATTATAGTAATATAATAGTAATCTATAATAGATCTATAATAATAGATCTATAATAGTAATCTATAATAGATCTATAATAATAGATCTATAATAGTAATCTATTATAGATCTATAATAATAGATTACTATTCTAACATTCTCAGCCTAGGCTTATACTTCATGGCCCAACATTGTCCACATTCTAGTCAACAGGAAGGAAGGGACAAAAATAGCCACACCAACCTCCACCTAGGGAGGCTAGAAAATGAATCATTTTTCTGGGCAGTTGTGTTACAGCTGAAAATCAAGAGTTCTATTACTAAAGAAGGGTAGAATGGATATTAGGGGTCAATTAGCAGGCTGTGCCCTAATACTTATTTAAAATGGAAATGAGCCTAAATCTTGGTGTCTCTCTTATGAGAAAACCTGATTACTTGCAAGAGTCTTTTTAAAATAACATTTAAACCAGTTAAGCCAAGCACGGTGGCTCATTCCTGTGATCCCAGCACTTTAAGAGGCTGAGGTGGGAGGATCGCTTGAGCCCAGGAGTTCAAGACCAGCCTGGGCAGTATAGTGAGATAGGTCTCTACAAAAAAAAAAAAAAAGTAGCCAGTCTGGGTGCCATACACCTGTAGTCCCAGCTACTCAGGAGACTAAGGTGGGAGGATTGCCTGAGCCCAGAAGTGGAGGTTGTGGTGAGCCACTGCACTCCGGTCTTAGAGACACAGCAAGATCCCATCAAATTGATTGATTGATACCTAGCTAGCTAGCTAGATAGATGATAGCAAATTTTGAGGGAAAATCAGAATATTTTACAATTGACCATAAAGAAGTTTAGGTACATTACAATGCAAAAACACACAAAAAAAACCCCAGGCTGTCGAAGTTGAATAGTTTTTTTCTTCAAGGTCATTGCTCTACATTTGTATTATGATGTCTGAAAAGACATGTTAATTTTCAGAACATAGAATTACTGGTGAGGAAGTTGAGAAACATTCCTTTTTTCCCTCCCTTAGCACATATGGTATCATTTCTAGAACATATTTGGATGTGTGCACTTCACGGCCTGGACTAGGGTGAGGCAAGAGAAATTTATAAGGCACAAAATTTAAGGAGGCACATTCTCTTAGGTTGGAACAAGTGTGAGCTCTGCATCTGCACCACCCTAAAAGTGAATGGCTCCTGAAATCTTGCACTCTGTGCATCCCCTTGGCTCACACTAGTCCCAGCCATGGTGCACAGATGGGGCAAATCTGACAGACAAATGTGCAGCAGCAGTAACTCACTTACAGGCCTTTGCAAACTCAAAGAACCAGTGATGCTAGCATCAAGAATACCCCTAAAAGTTTGCCTCTTGATTTTTCTCACTGTGTTCAAGGGGAAAGATAAAAATGCTAAATTTTTCTTTTTAACCCTGATTAGAATGCTTGCCTTTTAAAACAAAATTTGTAAAGTTTGATTTAGAAAGTTTGCTCATTTATATCAGTATATCCTGAAGTAACTGAATTAAAGTGCCTGTCACAGTTTTCTGAGAATTGAATTACCATTTTTCTTTATGAAGACAAAAATGCCTCCACCTGGGAAAACAACCTGAATAAAGTAAATAACTTATTTGTGTACTTTAACAATAAAGAATGGCTCACATATTTGGCTTATTTGCCAAATGCTTTATAAAGACTTAGCAGTTAGTAACAAATGGCAAATGGAGTGCTATTGCTGTATATTGGCAGGGCTACTTTAGGGTATATTACTGATGATAAATATGAAGGAAGCACTGGTTAGCTCACCTTCACTACATGAAAAAGGAAGGGAAGAGGATCATATCTGGAGTATTTGAATAGATTCACGCAAACTATGACAGAAGTCTTCCAAACTGTCTGTACTGATAAACTTCACTTTAGGAAAAACAAACAAAAAATGCACAGTGGAGTTAGGACTGTGGTGAGGCAAGAGAGGCAATTATGGTGCAAAATTTAAGGAGCCACTAACTCCTGGAGGCATGCAAGTACAAACTTGGCACTTAAACAAACCGGAGTGTCTTCATAAATTTTGGCAGTAGGTGCCTCTTTTTCTTTCTTTCTTTCCTTTTTTTTTTTTTTTTTTTGAGGCAGAGTCTCACTCTGTTGCCCAAGCTGGGGTGCAGTGGGGGCAATCTCAGCTCACTGCAACCTCTGCCTCTTGGGTTCAAGCGATTCTCCTGCCTCAGCCTCCCTAGTTAGTAGCCACTTTGCCCACTTTTTAATGGGGTTGTTTGGTGTTTTTGTGGGTTTTTTTTTTGTAAATTTATTTAAATTCCTTATAGATGCTGGATATTAGACCTTTGTCAGATGTATAGTTTGCAAAAATTTTCTCCCATTCTGTAAGTTGTCTGTTGACTCTATTGATAGTTTCTTTTGCTGTGCAGAAGCTCTTCAGTTTAATTAAATCCCGTTTGTCAGTATTTGCTTTTGTTGCAATTACTTTTGGTATCTTCATCTTGAAATCTTGGCCTATGCCTATGTCCTGAATGGTATTGCCCAGGTTCTTTTCCAGGGCTTTTATAGTTTTGGGTTTTACATTTAAGTCTTTAATCTATCTTGAGTTAATTTTTATATGGTATAAAGAAGGGATCTAGTCTCCATTTTCTGCATATGGCTAGCCAGTTATCACAGCACCATTTGCTGAATAGGGAATCCTTTCTCCATTGCTTATTTTTGTCAGCTTTGTCAAAGATCAGATAGTTGTAAGGATGTGGCCTCATTTCTGGGTCCTCTATTTTTGTTCCATTGGTCTATTTTTGTACTTGTTTTTGTACCTATTCTGTGTCTATTTTGTCTGTTTTTTTGTGTGCATTTTTGTACCAGTACCATGCTGTTTTGGTTACTGTAGCCCTGTAGTATAGTTTGAAGTTGGGTAGTATGATGCCTCTAGCTTTGTTCTTTTTGCTTAGGGTTGCCTTGGCTATTCAGGATAGGCTCTTTTTTGATTCCATATGATTTTTTTTTTTTTTTTTGAGATGGAGTCTCGCTGTGTCACCCAGGCTGGAGTGCAGTGGCACAATTTTGGCTCACTGCAACCTCCGCCTCTGGGTTCAAGTGATTCTCCTGCCTCAGCCTCCCGAGTAGCTGGGACTACAGGCACATGCCACCACACCCAGCTAATTTTTGTATTTTTAGTAGAGACTGGGTCTCGATCTCCAGACCTTGTGATCTGCCCACCTCGGCCTCACAAAGTGCTGGGATTACAAGCATGAGCCACCAGCCCAGCCTCATATGAATTTTAAAATAGTTTTTTCTAGTTCTGTGAAGAATGTTATTGGTAGTTTGACTGGAACAGCATTTTATCTATAAATTGCTTTGGGCAATATGGCCATTTTAACAATATTGATTCTTCCAACCCATGAGCATGGAATGTTTTTCCTTTTGTTTGTATCATCTCTGATTTCTTTGAGCAATGTTTTGTAGTTCTCCTTGTAGGTATCTTTCACTTCCCTAGTTAGCTTATTCCTAGGTATTTTATTCTTTTGTGGTGATTGTGAATGGGAGTTCGTTCTTGATTTGGCTGTCAGCTCGACTGTTTTTGGTGTGTAGGAATGCTAGTGATTTTTGCACATTGATTTTGTATCCTGAGATTTAGCTAAAGTTATTTATTAGCTAAAGAAACTTTTGGGCCAAGACTGGCGTGTTCTCTAGATATTGGATTATGTCGTCTGCATACAGGGATAGTATGACTTCCTCTCTCCCACATAGTATTTGAAGTCCTAGTCAGGGCAGTTAGACAAGAGAAATAAATAAGTAGCATCCAAATAGGAAGAGAGGAAGTCAAACTGAAGCACGTTTTCAACAAATTTCAGAAGTTGAATTTATGTTGTCTGCCTATAGTGCAATTAATCTATAAGTCAGTAACAAAACAGTAACTATAAGAAGCCTGGGCTGGGCACGGCGGCTCACACCTGTAATCCAGCACTTTGGGAGGCTGAGGCGGGTAGATCACCAGATCAGGAGTCTGAGACCAGCCTGGCCAACATGGTGAAACCCCGTCTTTCCTAAAAATACAAAAATTAGCTGGGCATGGAGGCGCGCGTCTGTAATCCCAGCTACTCGGGAGGCTGAGGCAGGAGAATCACTTGACCTGGGAGGCGGAGGTTGCAGTGAGCTGAGATCATGTCATTGCACTCCAGCCTGGGTGACAAAAAAAAAAAAAAAGCCTCTATATTTAAAATTAATATATATTTCAAGTAATCTATGACTCAAGAAATTAAAACAGGTTATAAACTGTAAATTCACTGAAAAGTTTTAGTTTTACTACTTGACATGTTGACAAAGAAGATATTACAGTCAACTTGAACTGCTGTAGTCATTTCTATGAAGGCTTTATGTTTTATTTAAACTTTTTCCTTGGCACTGTTTTTTGATATAAGTCCCAACTTGAAAGGCTTGAAGAGCAAGCCTTTCGTGTTTGAACTTGGAGAATAGTCTGAAAAACAATCATAGCACAATTGAGTTAATGGAGCAACTGGATATTGTAAAATACCTTAATATTCCTTTTACTGTCTGTATCCATGACATTTAAGCAAGAGTTTTGGACATACTTTTATTGTTAATAGATATTCTTTAACTGGCTTATATACAGAGAGTCAGACTACTCTGGGACATGTAAATGCTTCAATACCTAGATTAAGAGTTATAATCTAAGGATTAATATGTGTATTATATATTGGCTCCATTAGCGCTATTATCATTAAAGGTGTGTTAGCATCCTCTTCACAAACTTGCATATAGCGAGGCCATTTCACTAGGTTTTAAGTTTATGGCCTAGGAAACTTTTAATTTTTTTTTTAAACTTCCAATAATTAGTATTCAGCAGAGTGCTGCAGAAAGAAGACTTTTAAAGCTAGATAAACCTCTCTAATAATGATCTTATTGAAAAGCAAAGCCAATAATTGAAAATACATTGTGACTAAATTAATAATTCTTTGGGAATGTAAACTTATAAAGTATGTGACTTTAACTGATAAGTTTTGTAGTATTACTGTATAGTAAAATATGTTTCTAGTGCTAAATTCCAGTTTGGGACCATTCTTATACCTAAAATGCCTTGTGAATTCAAGAGAATTTTTTATCTGCATTTACATCATAATTGTTTATCTGCATTTACATCACAATTTCCAAATTCTTAGAGATTAATAGTGTGACGTAACCATTTGGATAAAGATACTGAAGCTGTTTTTCCACCACCACCACGTGTTATTGAAATGAAATTGTTTAGTGTTTTTCTGTGTAACTCTTCTTAAATGCCTTTTTATATTATACTGTAGCTAGGTGGGTGTTTTTTGGTTTTTAGTTTTTTGTGAAGGCCATTCACATATAACTTCTTGTGGTAAATCTTCACAAGGAAGCAAAACAGAAAAGGTTCATCTAATTGATTAGCATAAATAACAGGTTTTCTTTTTAATTTTAATCGAAAACAATTTATTATTTAATGTATTCACAGCTTCAGTTATTAAGTAGAGGTCGTCATTTGGCTTGACTTTAATGAACTAAATATATATGTAATGTGCACTTATGATTTTCAAACAGATGTGAAAAAATTTGATCATGTGTTATTCTTATTATATATTTCTTTAAAACTTGCTAATACTTTTAATTTTACATAGCAAACCTTTACCTTATACAGCAGATGTTATCCTCATTGCAGCCCATGCTATTCTCACAAATTTATAATTGACTAAAAATATTTTAGTATAAAAATTATTTATTTGCTCCCTCCCACCCTCCGTAGTGTTTCAAATAGAGCTCCTCTAATTTTTTGGGAAGAAAAAATTACTCCAAAATATTTACTTAATACAATGTAATATATCACATCCAAACCATTACCAGTTCCATATTAATTATATTTGAAGCATGAGACTTCAGAGTACACATAAACCACAGTGATTACTAGTATTCTTTTTAATTTCAAAAATATGAACTCAAACATATGTGTACTTCATTATTTCTATGAGCAACAGCCTTCACTTTGATAAACATTAGCAATAAAAAGATATTAATGAACATTTCCAAAAGATATTTTTATTCAGAGATGCAACTTCTTCCTGGTTTAGTCTTGGGAGGGTGTATTTGTCAAGAATTTATCCATTTCTTCTAGATTTTCTAGTTTATTTGCATAGAGGTGTTTGTAGTATTCTCTGATAGTAGATTGTATTTCTGTGGGATCGGTGGTGATATCCTCTTTATCATTTTTTATTGCATCTATTTGATTCTTCTCTCTTTTCTTCTTTATTAGTCTGGCTAGCAGTCTATCAATTTTGTTGATCTTTTCAAAAAACCAGCTCCTGGATTCATTAATTTTTTGAAGGGTTTTTTGTGTCTCTATTTCCTTCAGTTCTGCTCTGATTTTAGTCCTTTCTTGCCTTCTGCTAGCTTTTGAATGTGTTTCCTCTTGCTTTTCTAGTTGTTTTAATTGTGATGTTAGGGTGTCAATTTTGGATCTTTCCTGCTTTCTCTTGTGGGCATTTAGTGCTATAAATTTCCCTCTACACACAGCTTTGAATGTGTCCCAGAGATTCTGGTATGTTGTGTCTTCGTTCTTGTTGGTTTCAAAGAACATCTTTATTTCTGCCTTCATTTCAATATGTACCCAGTAGTCATTCAGGAGCAGGTTGTTCAGTTTCCACGTAGTTGAGCGGTTTTGAGTGAGTTTCTTAATCCTGAGTTCTAGTTTGATTGCACTGTGGTCTGAGAGACAGTTTGTTGTAATTTCTGTTCTTTTACATTTGCTGAGGAGAGCTTTACTTCCAACTATGTGGTCAATTTTGGAATAGGTGTGGTGCTGAAAAAAATGTATATTCTGTTGATTTGGGGTGGAGAGTTCTGTAGATGTCTATTAGGTCCACTTGGTGCAGAGCTGAGTTCAATTCCTGGATATCCTTGTTAACTTTCTGTCTTGTTGATCTGTCTAATGTTGACAGTGGGGTGTTAAAATCTCCCATGATTATTGTGTGGGAGTTTAAGTCTCTTTGTAGGTCACTCAGGACTTGCTTTATGAATCTGAGTGCTCCTGTATTGGGTGCATATATATTTAGGATAGTTAGCTCTTCTTGTTGAATTGATCCCTTTACTATTATGTAATGGTCTTATTTGTCTCTTTTGATTTTTGTTGGTTTAAAGTCTGTTTTATCAGAGAATAGGATTGCAACCCCTGCCTTTTTTTGTTTTCCATTTGCTTGATAGATCTTCCTCCATCCCTTTATTTTGAGTCTATGTGTGTCTCTGCACATGAGATGGGTTTCCTGAATACAGCACACTGATGGGTCCTGATTCCTTATCCAATTTGCCAGTCTGTGTCTTTTAATTGGAGGATTTAGCCCACTTACATTTAAAGTTAATATTGTTATGTGTGAATTTGATCCTGTCATTATGATGTTAGTTGGTTATTTTGCTCGTTAGTTGATTCAGTTTCTTCCTAGCCTCGATGGTCTTTACAATTTGGCATGTTTTTGCAGTGGCTGGTACCGGTTGTTCCTTTCCATGTTTGGTGCTTCCTTCAGGAACTCTTTTACAGCAGACCTAGTGGTGACAAAATCACTCAGCATTTGCTTGTCTGTAAAGTATTTTATTTCTCCTTCACTTTTGAAGCTTAGTTTGGCTGGATATGAAATTCTGGGTTGAAAATTCTTTTCTTTAAGAATGTTGAATATCGGCCCCCACTCTCTTCTGGCTTGTAGAGTTTCTGCCGACAGATCAGCTGTTAGTCTGATGGGCTTCCCTTTGTGGGTAACGCGACCTTTCTCTCTGGCTGCCCTTAACATTTTTTCCTTCATTTCAACTTTGGTGAATCTGACAATTATGTGTCTTGGAGTTGCTCTTCTCGAGGAGTATCTTTGTGGTGTTCTGTGTATTTCCTGAATCTGAATGTTGGCCTGCCTTGCTAGATTGGGGAAGTTCTCCTGGATAATATCTTGCAGAGTGTTTTCCAACTTGGTTCCATTCTCCTCGTCACTTTCAGGTACACCAATCAGACGTAGGTTTGGTCTTTTCACATAGTCCCATATTTCTTGGAGGCTTTGTTCATTTCTTTTTATTCTTTTTTCTCTAAACTTCCCTTCTCACTTCATTTCATTCATTTGATCTTCCATCACTGATACCCTTTCTTCCAGTTGATCGCATCGGGTACTGAGGCTTCTGCATTCGTCACATAGCTCTCGTGCCTTGGTTTTCAGCTCCGTCAGGTCCTTTCAGGACTTCCCTGCACTGGTTATTCTAGTTATCCATTCATCTAATTTTTTTTCAAAGCTTTAAACTTCTTTGCCATTGGTTCGAATTTCCTCCTGTAGCTTGGAGTAGTTTGATCGTCTGAAGCCTTCTTCTCTCAACTCGTCAAAGTCATTCTCCGTCCAGCTTTGTTCCGTTGCTGGTGAGGAATTGCGTTCCTTTGGAGGAGGAGAGGTGCTCTGCTTTTTAGAGTTTCCAGTTTTTCTGCTCTGTTTTCTCCCCATCTTTGTAGGTTTTTCTACTTTTGGTCTTTGATGATGGTGATGTACAGATGGGTTTTTGGTGTGGGTGTCCTTTCTGTTTGTTAGTTTTCCTTCTAACAGACAGGACCCTCAGCTGCAGGTCTGTTGGAGTTTACTAGAGGTCCACTCCAGACCCTGTTTTGCTGGGTGTCAGCAGCGGTAGCTGCAGAACAGCGGATTTTCGTGAGACCACAAATTCAGCTGTCTGATCGTTCCTCTGGAAGTTTTCTCTCAGAGGAGTACCTGGCCGAGTGAGGTGTCAGTCTGTCCCTACTGGGGGGTGCCTCCCAGTTAGGCTGCTCGGGAGTCAGGGACCCACTTTAGGAGGCAGTCTGCCCATTTTCAGATCTCCAGCTGCATGCTGGGAGAACCACTACTCTCTTCAAAGCTGTCAGACAGGGACATTTAAGACTGCAGAGTCTCTGAATAGACCAATAACAGGCTCCGAAATTGAGGCAATAATCAGTAGCTTACCAACCAAAAAGAGTCCAGGACCTGATGGATTCACAACTGAATTCTACCAGAGGTACAAGGAGGAACTTGTACCTCCTTCTGAAACTATTCCAATCGATAGAAAAAGAGGGAATCCTCCCTAACACATTTTATGAAGCCAGCATCGTCCTGATACCAAAGCCTGGCAGAGACACAACCAAAAAAGAGAATTTCAGACCAATATCCTTGATGAACATTGATGCAAAAATCCTCAATAAAATACTGGCAAACCGAATCCAGCAGCACATCAAAAAGCTTATCCACCATGATCAAGTGGGCTTCATCCCTGGGATGCAAGGCTGGTTCAACATACGCAAATCAATAAATGTAATCCAGCATATAAACAGAACCAAAGACAAAAACCACATGATTATCTCAATAGATGCAGAAAAGGCCTTTGACAAAATTCAACAACCCTTCATGCTAAAAACCATTAATAAATTAAGTATTGATGGGACGTATCTCAAAATAATAAGAGCTATCTATGACAAACCCACAGCCAATGTCATACTGAATGGGCAAAAACTGGAAGCATTCCCTCTGAAAACTGGCACAAGACAGGGATGCCCTCTCTCACCACTCCTATTCAATGTAGTGCTGGAAGTTCTGGCCAGGGCATTCAGGCAGGAGAAGGAAATAAAGGGTATTCAATTAGGGAAAGAGGAAGTCAAACTGTCCCTGTTTGCAGATGATATCATTGTATATCTAGAAAACCCCATTGTCTCAGCCCCAAATCTCCTTAAGCTGATAAGCAACTTCAGCAAAGTCTCAGGATACAAAATCAATGTACAAAATCACAAGCATTCTTGTACACCAATCACAGACAGAGAGCCAAATCATGAGTGAACTCCCATTCACAATTGCTTAAAGAGAATAAAATACCCAGGAATCCAACTTACAAGGGATGTGAAGGACCTCTTCAAGGAGAACTACAAACCACTGCTCAATGAAATAAAAGAGGATACAAACAAATGGAACAATATTCCATGTTCATGGGTTAGAAGAATCAATGTCGTGAAAATGGCCATACTGCCCAAGGTAATTTATAGATTCAGTGCCATCCCCATCAAGCTACCAATGACTTTCTTCACAGAATTGGAAAAAAAACTACTTTAAAGTTCATATGGAACCAAAAAAGAGCCCACATTGCCAAGTCAATCCTAAGCCAAAAGAACAAAGCTGGAGGCATCACGCTACCTGACTTCAAACTATACTACAAGGCTACAGTAACCAAAACAGCATGGTACTGGTACCACAACAGAGACATAGATCAATGGATCAGAACAAAGCCCTCAGAAATAATGCTGCATATCTACAACTATCTGATCTTTGACAAACCTGACAAAAACAAGCAATGGGAAAAGGATTCCCTATTTAATAAATGGTGCTGGGAAAACTGGCTAGCCATATGTAGAAAGCTGAAACTGGATCCCTTCCTTACACTTTATACAAAAATTAATTCAAGATGGATTAAAGACTTATGTGTTAGACCTAAAACCATAAAAACCCTAGAAGAAAACCTAGGCAATACCATTCGGGACATAGGCGTAGGCAAGGATTTCATGTCTAAAACACCAAAAGCAATGGCAACCAAAGCCAAAATTGACAAATGGGATCTAATTAAACTAAAGAGCTTCTGCATAGCAAAAGAAACTACCATCAGAGTGAACAGGCAACCTACAAAATGGGAGAAAATATTTGCAATCTACTCATCTGACAAAGGACTAATATCCAGAATCTACAATGAACTCAAACAAATTTAC
>NW_026652290.1:61838501-61911443 GCF_009828535.3 Hylobates moloch | reverse complement strand
GATGCTGGCTTCATAAAATGTGTTAGGGAGGATTCCCTCTTTTTCTATTGATTGGAATAGTTTCAGAAGGAATGGTACCAGTTCCTCCTTGTACCTCTGGTAGAATTCAGCTGTGAATCCATCAGGTCCTGGACTCTTTTTGGTTGGTAAGCTATTGATTATTGCCACAATTTCAGAACCTGTTATTGGTCTATTCAGAGATTCGACTTCTTCCTGATTTAGTCTTGGGAGGGTGTATTTGTCGAGGAATTTATCCATTCCTTCTAGATTTTCTAGTTTATTTGCATAGAGGTGTTTGTAGTATTCTCTGATGGTAGATTGTATTTCTGTGGGATCGGTGGTGATATCCCCTTTTTCATTTTTTATTGCATCTATTTGATTCTTCTCTCTTTTCTTCTTTATTAGTCTTGCTAGCGGTCTATCAATTTTGTTGATCTTCTCAAAAAACCAGCTCCTGGATTCATTAATTTTTTGAAGGGTTTTTTGTGTCTCTATTTCCTTCAGTTCTGCTCTGATTTTAATTATTTCTAGCCTTCTGCTAGCTTTTGAATGTGTTTGCTCTTGCTTTTCTAGTTCTTTTAATTGTGATGTTAGGGTGTCAATTTTGGATCTTTCCTGTTTTCTCTTGTGGGCATTTAGTGCTATAAATTTCCCTCTACACACTGCTTTGAATGTGTCCCAGAGATTCTGGTAGGTTGTGTCTTTGTTCTCGTTGGTTTCAAAGAACATCTTTATTTCTGCCTTCATTTCATTATGTACCCAATAGTCATTCAGGAGCAGGTTGTTCAGTTTCCATGTAGTTGAGCGGTTTTGAGTGAGTTTCTTAATCCTGAGTTCTAGTTTGATTGCACTGTGGTCTGAGAGACAGTTTGTTATAATTTCTGTTCTTTTACATTTGCTGAGGAGAGCTTTACTTCCAACTATGTGGTCAATTTTGGAATAGGTGTGTGTGGTGCTGAAAAAAATGTATATTCTGTTGATTTGGGGTGGAGAGTTCTGTAGATGTCTATTAGGTCCAATTTGTTTAGAGCTGAGTTCAGTTGCTGGATATCCTTGTTAACTTTCTGTCTAGATGATCTGTCTAATGTTGACAGTGGGGTGTTAAAATCTCCCATTATTATTGTGTGGGAGTTTAAGTCCCTTTGTAGGTCACTCAGGACTTGCTTTATGAATCTGGGTGCTCCTGTGTTGGGTGCATATATATTTAGGATAGTTAGCTCTTCTTGTTGAATTGATCCCTTTACCACTATGTAATGGCCTTCTTTGTCTCTTTTGATCTTTGTTGGTTTAAAGTCTATTTTGTCAGAGACTAGGATTGCAACCCCTGCCTTTTTTTGTTTTCCATTTGCTTGATAGATCTTCCTCCATCCCTTTATTTTGAGTCTATGTGTGTCTCTGCACGTGAGATGGGTTTCCTGAATACAGCACACTGATGGGTCCTGACTCCTTATCCAGTTTGCCAGTCTGTGTCTTTTAATTGGAGGATTTAGCCCATTTACATTTAACGTTAATATTGTTATGTGTGAATCTGATCCTGTCATTATGATGTTAGTTGGTTATTTTGCTCATTAGTTGATGCAGTTTCTTCCTAGCCTCGATGGTCTTTACAATTTGGCATGTTTTTGCAGTGGCTGGTACCGGTTGTTCCTTTCCATGTTTAGTGCTTCCTTCAGGAGCTCTTTTAGGGCAGGCCTGGTGGTGACAAAATCACTCAGCATTTGCTTGTCTGTAAAGTATTTTATTTCTCCTTCACTTATGAAGCTTAGTTTGGCTGGATAGGAAATTCTGGGTTGAAAATTCTTTTCTTTAAGAATGTTGAATATCAGCCCCCACTCTCTTCTGGCTTGTAGAGTTTCTGCCGAGAGATCAGCTGTTAGTCTGATGGGCTTCCCTTTGTGGGTAACCCGACCTTTCTCTCTGGCTGCCCTTAACATTTTTTCCTTCATTTCAACTTTGGTGAATCTGACAATTATGTGTCTTGGAGTCACTCTTCTCAAGGAGTATCTTTGTGGCGTTCTCTGTATTTCCTGAATCTGAATGTTGGCCTTGCCTTGCTAGATTGGGGAAGTTCTCCTGGATAATATCTTGCAGAGTGTTTTCCAACTTGGTTCCATTCTCCCCGTCATTTTCAGGTACACCAATCAGACGTAGGTTTGGTCGTTTCACGTAGTCCCAAATTTCTTGGAGGCTTTGTTCATTTCTTTTTATTCTTTTTTCTCTAGACTTCCCTTCTCGCTTCATTTCATTCATTTCATCTTCCATCTGCGATACCCTTTCTTCCAGTTGATCACATCTGCTACTGAGGCTTCTGCAATCTTCACGTAGTTCTCGAAACTTGGCTTTCAGCTCCTCCATCTCCTTTAAGCCCTTCTCTCCATTGGTTATTCTAGTTATCCATTCTTCTAATTTTTTTTCAAAGTTTTTAGCTTCTTTGCTATTGTTTTGAATTTCCTCCCGTAGCTCAGAGTAGTTTGATCGTCTGAAGCCTTCTTCTCTCAACTCGTCAAAGTCATCCTCCATCCAGCTTTGTTCCATGGCTGGTGAGGAACTGCGTTCCTTTGGAGGAGGAGAGGTGCTCTGCTTTTTAGAGTTTCCAGTTTTTCTGCTCTGTTTTTTCCCCATCTTTGCGGTTTTATCTACTTTTGGGCTTTGATGATGGTGATGTACAGATGGGTTTTTGGTGTGGATGTCCTTTCTGTTTGTTAGTTTTCCCTCTACCAGACAGGACCCTCAGCTGCAGGTCTGTTGGAGTTTACTAGAGGTCCACTCCAGACCCTGTTTGGCTGGGTGTCAGCAGCGGTGGCTGCAGAACAGCGGATTTTCGTGAGACCACCAATTCAGCTGTCTGATAGTTCCTCTGGAAGTTTTGTCTCAGAGGAGTACCTGGCCCAGTGAGGTGTCAGTCTTTCCCTTCTGGGGGGGGTGCCTCCCAGTTAGGCTGCTCAGGGGTGAGGGACCCACTTTAGGAGGCAGTCTGTCCGTTCTCAGATCTCCAGCTGCGTGCTGGGAGAACCACTACTCTCTTCAAAGCTGTCAGTCAGACAGGGACATTTAAGTCTCTGGAGATTCCTGCTGACTTTTTGTTTGTCTGTGCCCTGCCCCCAGAGGTGGAGCCTACAGAGGCAGGCAGGCCTCCTTGAGCTGTGGTGGGCTCCACTCAGTTCGAGCTTCCTGGCTGCTTTGTTTACCTAAGCAAGCCTGGGCAATGGCGGGCGCCCCTCCCCCAGCCTCGCTGCCGCCTTGCAGCTTGATCTCAGACTGCTGTGCTAGCAATCAGCGAGACTCCGTGGGCATAGGACCCTCCGAGCCAGGTGCGGGATACAATCTCCTAGTGTGCCGTTTTCCAGGCCTGTTGGGAAAGCGCAGTATGAGGGTGGGACTGACCTGATTTTCCAGGTGCCGTCTGTTACCCCTTTCTTTGACTAGGAAAGGGAACTCCCTGACCCCTTGCGCTTCCCGAGTGAGGCAGTGCCTCGCCCTGCTTCGGCTCGTGCACAGTGCGCTTCACGGACTGTCCCGCACCCACTGTTTGGCACTCCCTAGTGAGATGAAAGCGGTACCTCAAGCAGAAATGCAGAAATCACCAGTCTTCTGTGTCGCTGGGGCTGGGAGCTGGAGACCGGAGCTGTTCCTATTCGGCCATCTTGGCTCCCCCATATCAAAATAAAGATTTTTATTGAATTGTCAGGCACAGTTATTGTTTTTTTTTTAATAACAGAAAACCTGAGAGGTGAGCAGTGAGCTCTCTTGAAAGAGTTAACCAAGAGCAGGAAATTGTTTTGTTTTGTGCATATCTTGATGTATATATTATCTTTCACAGTAAGTAAATAAAAATTTTAAACTTGGCGTACCTCTAAAGCAGAGAAACATTATTTCTCCAATTTTCTAACAACTCACTCCCTCATTTCATTCAGATCTCTTCTCAAATGCTACCTCCTTAAAGAAACCTTCCCTGAGTACCCTATATAAACCACCCCTTTTCTCCAATCACTGTATCATACCTATGTACTTTGGTCTTCTTTATTTCTATATCCTTAGAGCCTAGCATTGGTGCTTAGTATGTAATAGGTACTCAATAAATAATTGTTGGGTGGATGGATAGATGAAAGGAAAAGAAGGAGGGAGAGAAGGAAGGAAGGAAAAGAGAGAAGGAAGAGGGGAGAAAAGAGGATAGGAGAGGAGACCAAGACAGTCATCCTGGCTCGGCCTTTAATAGAGAAAGAGAATATAAGAATAAGTTTGTGTTTTAAAAAAATGAATTTGGTTTTTAGATAGACTAAGTTTTAGCTTCTACTTCCATTGTTTTTTTCCCCCTCTTCCATGTGGAATATGCACCTACATGCAGATGGCAGAATTAACATGAGATTGGTCTTGCCTGTTTAAGGGGCTGGTGAAGTGTTCATTACATTTTGTGAAATAGGCAATTAATAGGAAAGAAAAATGCAAACTATAAGAAAATGGCCCTTAAACTTTCAAAAATACCTCAGCTTAGAATAATCAGAAGGTGCTGGCTTGTTGAGGTTTAGGAGAAAATTAATTAATTGTGGCCTTCACAGAGAAGATGTTTCATTCATGAACTGAGGAGCTGAAGGGGTCTTCCCTAAATTCAGGACAACATTGAGAACAAGTCCATGGGGGACTGAGCTTTGGAGTAGAACAGTGACATCTGCAGATAAGGGATGTTGTTAAGGCCCATGTGGAGAAAATAAAGCTGGCTTCAAGTGTCTCAAGTTACAAGACATATTTTAATAGAGAAATGGGCCGCGTACATTTTGTAATTTTTAGTATCTCCTGTGTTCCTTCCTGTCCCTTTATTGAGAATAAGGATTTTTTCCATTCAGTTTTGTGGTTTGTAGGCTCTCACTCATGGATAATATGAAAGCATTCACTCTTGCCAGAAATTTTTAGGTGTGGACTTGGAGACTCTGGGTCTGAACCAGGTGACAGCAGTTTACATCAGACTTGGACAAAGAACACCTGGCATTTGTTCTGTCACAGATGTATTACATGCATATATACTGGAGTTCCACACTGAGGCCATCTGAAAGTTTCAATGATGATGGTGGTTCATAACTGCTAAATCATGAAAATCTTTGACATAGGACATTCTACCTTGATTTATCTGGGTCTATTTCCATATAAACTCATTACTTCAAAGACGTCCGTCTGCTGACCAGTTGGCAGAAGTTCCCTATGCATCATAGCAATTTCTTACATTTATAAGATTCTCCATAGTCTCCACAACACTGAAATATGCACAGTTTATTTTATTGTCTGTACAGAATCGTGAAGTAGATGGAGTGGGTGCTGTTGTCTCCACTTTACAAATAAAGGTTAGACCATTCATTATATCACATATAAGTGTGCTACATTTCAGGCAAACACAAATTTTAGAATGGAATTACTGAGTAATAACTTGCAAAAATGAATCTTCTATTTACAAAAATAGGATTTGGAAAACCTCTGTTCAATAGTAAACTTTGCTAGTACGTTTAAGCGTTCCATGGTGCATTAACTACTAGACCCAAGCTTGGAGAAACACAGATATCATGGTCTCATTAGTCACTTCCAATATAAGGAAAATAAAAAAATGAAGACTAAATATTTACTCTAAAATTACATCATTGAGAAAGTGTAATTCAGTGAACGAAAATGATGTACACAGGCTTTTTTGAAAAATGGGAGGTTATCTTACTTAAAAATGGGGAAATGGCCAGGCATAGTAGCTCACATCTTTAATCCCAGCTCTTTGGGAGGCTAAGGCAATGGGGGGACACAGGATTGCTTAACCCCAGGGTTTCAAGACCAGACTGGGCAAACATGGTGAGACCCCATCATCACAAAACAGTTTTAATTAGGTGGGTGTGATGGTGCATGCCTGTAATCCCAGGTACTCGGGAGGCTGAAGTGGGAGGATCACTTGAGATCAGGAGATCGAGGCTGCAGTGAGCTGTGATCACACTACTGCATTCCAGCCTGGGAGACAGAGTGAGACCCTGTCTTAAAAAAAAAAAAGGTTGGGGGGAAGCGTTTTTGTGGGTATATATATATATTCTTTCTCTGAATTTTATCTTAAGTTTTATCTATCAAGATTTGAGAAATTATAGTAAAATATATTGGTGACATTGATGGCAAATGATGTTAGTTTGTTTATATTTATACTCATATTTTGCTGTCAACTTAAACTATGCACTAAAATATCTTCTTGGAAATTATATCTGATGTATTAGATTATTTTTTATTATGAAGCAGTAGCAAGTTGTTCTTAGCAGTTGTTTGAGTTTATATGGTAAGTAACCAAGTGATTTCTTTAAAAGTCTTATATTCAGTTTTGCCTTATACTGTAAAGCTCGTTTAAAGTCAACAACACTGTATTTTATAGAAAGTATTTATTTTCCTTTATTAAGCCATAGGAACAACAGTGGCCTTTTCCTTGATTGCTTGGAACTAATTGAGCTTGGTTCATCTTAAGTTGGCAGGTGTCTTTTTTAACTTGGACATAAGATGTGTGAGTAAGTGTTCCCATATTTTAGTCATGATGAGTTATGAGCCTATTAAAAATAATTATCTTCACCTCATAAATCTTTCTTTAGTTAAGTTTATTTTAGTTCTTACTTTAATCTAACTATTAATGTCTACTAGTTTGGGTCAGATACATATGAAAAGCAACAAATTATAGATTTGAGCTATATTTAGCATAGAGAAAAAGGCCATTGGCATAGTATACTATAGCTGTAGTTCAGTGTCTGTTCAAAAGAGTTTCAGGCTCAACCCAACCCATCTATTTTGCTGTTTATTGGAATTGGGAACTTTTAAAAAAGTTGAATACAATAATTTAGCTTCATTTGATAGAACTGGATAATTTTAAAAGTTGGAGATGCTATTTTATAGAGGAGACAAAAAAAAAAGGGAGGCTGCATTTGCCAAAATCTAATGATGATAATAGGGTTAGAATAGATCCTCCGAGTTAATTATCATTTGTGAATATGAACATTTAACACGTAGTTTAAAAAAAAAAAAGAAAAAGAAAGGTGAGCACAGTGGCTTACACGTATAATCCCAGCACTTTCCAAAGGCCGAGGTAGACAGATCATTTGAGTCCAGGAGTTCAAGACCAGCTTGGGCAACATGGCAAAACCCCATCTCTACAAAAAATATGGAAATTGGCAGGGCGTGGCAGCAATTCCTGATGTCCCAGCTGCTTGGGAGGCTGAGGTAGGAAGATTTCTTGAGCCCAGGAGGTCGAGGCTGCAGTGAGCTGTGATTGTGCCACTGCACTCCAGCCTGAGTGACAGAGTGAGACCCTGTCTCAAAAAAAAAATCAAATTCAGCAAGGTACTACCAAGTATAAGAACATTATTATAATTTTTAGCAAACATGGTTATAATATTTATAACACACAACTTCCACATTGGAGGCCTACATGATAAATCAAGTATTTCTGAGACAGTGTGGGCATGTTAATTGCATGTTCTACAAGAGCATTTTTTAAGTCATGTTCAAGAGTGTGCTTTGCCATTGGCTTCTCCATTTGTTGAATTCAGGATGACCTATGCATGAATAAATACGATTAAGGCATGAATTTTTCAACAATGAAAAAGAGCAACAGATGTAGCTGACTTTGAACGTGGGAGGATTGTTGATGCACTAATGCCTAAGGGGAGTGTCTATGAGGGGAAGAAAAAGGAAAGAAAAAAATAACTTTCCAAAATGTCAGAAACATAGAAGGGAAAAGAGTAAAAACAGTCCAGAATACCTCTGTAGGTCTTTTGTAATTGTGATGAAATTACCTTGCAGTTTGAAAATCACTATTCTTTAAAATGTTTAACATTTTTCTTTTTGTATTACAAAGATGTTGCTTGAAAAAAATATATACATGCATTTTCAAAAATATGTACGGCTAAAGGGGTATCATTAGGAAAATAGGAATTACTAGTAAATGATTTTATGAAGGCTATTCTTTCTGTCATCTTATTCCATTTTGGGCTATAATAGTTAAAACCGTGAATATTGCATAAAAATTATTCTGTTAGGTTATAAATGAAAAGTAACAAGTGGCAAGACTCCAAAATAATTATATGTATGGTGAGACCATAGTTAATTTCTGACTGGTATATATGAAATATTTTTAAACAGTTATTGCATATAAATCACTTTACTTCATTATATTTTGCTTTGTTTCATGTAAAAATGGTTGGTTTATTTTAAAAGAATATTAGTTTGTTATATAGATTCTCCTTTCAGGTGATTTAATTCACAACTAAATCTTATCTTTAGTGTCTATTCCATGCTAAATGTGCATTCTGGAAGAACTGGCATTTTTGACATCAGTGTATTCTAGTTCTTGCTAGTATTAGCTCACTTGCTAAGTGAGCTCTTGTAGTATGCGGTAATAAATAATCTTTGAGATGTAAAAAGAAGCAACATGCACAGAGAAGCATTTAAAACAAAGGGATAATTTTATGCTTCAACTGTTAATAACTGAAAGTTCTTTAGAGGGCTTAGTGGGCAAATTTATGAGGAAAAATAAAGAATGAAATTGTTATGTCTATTCATTTTATTAAAATTACATGCTAAGTCTTAAAGGAACATTCTAGATATAAAATATTTAAACTGCTCCAACTCAGTGTGGCGTTTTTACAATAAATTTCTATCAGTGTGAATCTATATGATAGTTAACTCCTACAATGCCTATAGTTCTAATTTAAAAATATGTAAAGGAATGAATCCATGCAAGAAGATTGTAATAAAGGTTTTAATAAGTGATTAAAAATAAATACTTAAAAATTTGGAATAAAGAAGAAAAACCTAAACATACTGAGTCAGGCCAGGTGCAGTGACTCACGCCTGCATTCCCAGCACTTTGGAAGGCCGAGGTGGGAAGATTGCTTGTGCCTAGGATTTTGACTCCACCTTGGGCAACATAGTTAGACCCTGTCTCTACAAATTTCTTTTTAAAAATTAGCTAAGTATGGTGGCTCACTCCTGTAGTTCCAGCTTCTTGGGAGGCTGAGGCTAGAGGATTGCTTTAGCCCAGGAGGTCAGGGCTGCAGTGAGCAGCTGTGTTTGCACCATTGCACTCCAGCCTGGCCAATAGAGTGAGACCCTGTCTTGAAGAAGAAGAAGAAACATATTGAGTGAAAAGGTCTGCTCCCCAAAAGGAGAAAATTTTCATCCATAGTTTCTTCATCTAACACAGAATTTTTAAATAGGTCCTCACCTCCTTCTTTGATTTTGCAGTGATCATTTAAAACCTGAGTACATGTCTTACTTCCACCACCAGCACCACCAAATCTAAGAAATAATTACTTACCTTTCTATGTTTTGGTTTATTTTTGCTCTTTGGACTACAAGCAGTATAAGGCTTGTAGGGGAAATCGTACATTCATAGCAATCAAATAACCATAAAATATGATATAGAGAGTAAATTACCATAAGAAACTATGGTATATGGAAAGTGGTGTGGAACTTGAGAGAAAGGAAAGGATTCTTGAAGGAAGTGACATTTGAGCCTATCTCTTACTGGTTTGGTAGAATTGAGACAAAGAAATAGTTGAGGGACATCTTGAGCAGGTGAAATACTCTGAGCACTTCCTTACATGAACCCTGTATAGTGATCTTTCTCAAATATTTACAGTTCCCTTTACATGCCTTCTCTTCCATTCCTTTATGGCTGCACCTGTAGGCCTTTTATCTAGAATAACCCTCATCATAGTTTACAGTGCATGTACTCCTACACATCTCCATCATAGAGAGGAGGAAACAGACACAAAGGATTTAGGTAGTTTGCCCAAAGTTACCCCATGAGTTAATTGTCAGCCAGGACTGGAACTTGAGCCCATGTGCTTCACCCCCCAGCCCCATGGGCTGCCCAATGGTGGCAGAACCCCTTAGGATTATCAAGGTCCCTTGGGGAATAAGGACCTGAGTGTGGAACAGGAGCCCTGCCAGGTGTGGGGGTACCCCTGGAGGACTGGGGGAGTGGCTGACCTAACTCAAGTTATATCTCACTTGAGATCTAACTCAAGTGACTCTTCCCATGTGAAGATCCCTCCCAGACTGCCAAAACAAAGACTATTACTCTAACTTTTTTGTTTTGTTTTTTGTTTTTTTGTTCTTTGGGGGAGCGGGATGGAGTGTCTCCCTGCCACCCTAAATTCATGCTAAAGATTTCTCATTTTTTTCTATAGCAATTTGACACTGTATCTTATAAAAAGTAAATATCAGTCTACATCAAATAGGAAATTAAAAACAAAAACAACTGGGTATTAATCTACTAAGCTTAGTCCCTAGGTGACAAAATAATCTGTACAACAAACCCACATGACACAAGTTTATCTATGTTACAAACCTGAACATACCCCTGAACCCAAAATAAAAGTTTATTTTATTTTATTTTTTTTTAATTTTTTTATTATTATACTTTAAGTTTTAGGGTACATGTGCACAACGTGCAGATTTGTTACATATGTATACATGTGCCATGTTGGTGTGCTGCACCCATTAACTTGTCATTTAGCATTAGGTGTATCTCCTAGTGCTGTCCCTCCCCCCTGCCCCCACCCCACAACAGTCCCCAGTGTATGATGTTCCCCTTCCTGTGTCCATGTGTTCTCATTGTTCAATTCTCACCTATGAGTGAGAACATCATGCTAAAGATTTCTAGTGTCTTACTATGTGCTAGGAAATGTGGATAGAGTAGTAAACAAGACCAAGTCCTGCCCTTGGGGAGTTTATATTCTACAGAGTTAGAAAGATTACAAAAAGTAAATAAACAATATAATTTGAGATTTGATAAGAAAGCAAAATAAGAGTCTTCAGATATGATAAGAAAGGAAGATAAGAGTGCCAGAAAGATGGTATTAAATGGTGTCAAGGCATGAACTGGATAAAGATATGGGGAAAGAGCTTCCCTAACAGAAAAAACAGCAAGTGTAAAGGTCTTGTGATGTAAATTTATATTGGGGGTCATAGAAAGCCTGTCTATGGAAGTAACATTTATGCTGAGATCTAAAAGGTGAGAATGGGTTAGCCAGTAGGACAGGGAAGGAGGAAAGAGGGGCACTTTATGCTCAGAGGACAGCCATGGTTACCATATTAGAGGAATTTAGCACATTAGAGGAACAAGTGGGCAAGTGTGGCTGCAGCAGCATCAGCAAGGGGAATGAATAGTGCAGGATAAACTGGGAACTAGACAGGGACTAGACCATGCAAGGCCTTTGAAGGCCATGTTATCCCAAGGATGCCGGCATCTATTAAAGAGTATTTTAAGCAGGAGAATGATATAATCAGGTACATGCTTGAAAAGATCACTCTCGGTTGGTCGCAGCAGCTCATACCTGTAATCCCAGCACTTTGGGAGGCCGAGGCAGGTGGATCACTTGAATCCAGGAGTTTGAGACCAGCCTGGGCAACATGGCGAAACCCCATCTCTACAAAAATACAAAAATTAGCCAGGCGTGGTGATGCACGCCTGTAATCCCAGCTACTTGGGAGGCTGAGGCATGAGAATCGCTTGAACCAGGGAGGCAGAGGTTGAAGTGAGCCGAGATCAAGCCACTGCACTCCAGCCTGAGTGACAGGGTGAGACTGTGTCTCAAAAAACAAATTAGTCACTTTTGTAAAAATGGTAGGAGGAAGCAGGAGTAAAAGCAGGAGAGAGTAGAAACAAATAGTCTGGGCAAAAAACGATGGTAGTTTAGATTACAGTGGTGATAGTAGAGATGGAAAGTAGATAAATATAAGATATCTTTAATTCACAAGAGATGCTTTTGATCTTGTATATAAAGAAAACTTTCACTAAGGATTTTAAGATTTCCTCTTATGTTTTCATTGGATTGTTTATAATTTTAGCGTTCACATTTAGGTCTGTGATCCACTTGGAGTTAAATTGTGTTATGTTGAAGGTTAGATTGAAGTTATTTTGTCTTTTTTTTTTTTTAGCATATTTATACCCAGTCATTCCAGCACTACATGTTGAACAGACTGTTCTTTCTCTTCTAAGTTGCCTTTTTCACTTTTGTTGAAAGGTAATTTACTGTATATGTGTCAGTCTATTTTCAGACTCTGTTCCAGTGATCTGTTTGTCTGTCTTTACACAGTATCACACTATCTTCATTACTGTTGCTTTATCATAAGTCTTAAGGTTAGAGAGTATAAGTTTGTCATCTTGTTCTTTTTCAAAGTTATCTTGGCTATTTTAGATCCTTTGCATTTCCATATGAATTTTCGCATCAGCTTCTCAATTTCAACTAGGATGCATTGGATGTATAGTATACAAGTATTACACACCTTTTATCCAATTATTCCCAAGTATTTCATTTTTGCAAATGGTAATATTGAAATTAACTTTTAATTTTGAGTTAATTCTAGATTTACATGTATTTTAAGAAATAATACAAAGAGATCCCATGTGTACTTTATCCAGTTTTTCCCAATAGAAACATCTTGCCAAGCTCTAGTACAATATCACAGCCAGGATACTGACATCCTTACAGTCCAGATACAAAACATTTCTTTCACCACAAGGATACCTGGAGTTGCCCATTTACAGCCAAAACCACTAATCCACTTCTATAGTTTTGTCATTTCAAGAATGTAATATAAATGGAACCATATAGTATTATTTCAGGAATTTATATTTCAAGAATGTAATACAAATTGAATCATATAACCTTTTGGAACTGAGTTTTTTTCACTCAGCATAATTATTTGGAGATTCATCTGGGTTTCGCATGTATCAATAGCTCATTCCTTTTTATTACTAAGTAGTATTTCATGATATGGTTATACCGCAGTTTGTTTAACCACTCACCTGTTGAAGGACATCTGATTGTTTCCTGTTTGGGGCTCTTATGGATAAAATGTTGCAAACATTTGTGTACCAATTTTTGTGTGATTAAAAGTTTTCTTTTCTCTGACATTAAATGCCAGGAAGCATGGGGTTGTATAGTTAGTTGCCTGTTTAGTTTTCTAAGAAACTGCCAAATGATTTTCTTAGAGTGGCTGCGACTTTTTATATTCCCACCAGCAATGTATGATTGATCCAGATTCTCTACATCCTCCCCAGCATTTAATGTTGTTATTATTTTTTATTTTAGCTATTCTGATAGGTGTGTGGTGGTATCTCACTGTTGCTTTAGTGTGTATTTCCCTAAAGGCTAATGATTTTGAGCTCTCTCTTAATCATCTTAGGCTGCTATAACACAATACCATAAACTGGTTGGCTTAAACAGCAGTCACAGTTTTGGAGACTGGAAAGTCCAAGTCACCAGCAGATTTGGTATCTGGTGAGGGTCTGCTTCATGGTTTAGAGATGGCAGTCTTCTCACAGTGTCCTCACCTGCTTGAGAAAGGAAGCCAGCTTTCTCTGGACTCTTACAAGGACACTAATTCGTTAATAAGGAGTCTACCCTCATGACCTCGTCTAAGCCTAATTACTTTCCAAAGACTATCTCCTAGTACCATCTCATTAAGGGTTAGGGTTTCAACTTACGAATTTTGGGGGGACACAGACATCCAGTTCATAACAAATATCTTTTCTTGAGTGTATTTGATATCTGTCTGTCCTCTTTGGTGAAATGTCTGTCAGTGCCTTTTGCCGATTTTCTAATTAAGTTATTTGCTATTGCATTATTATTGATTTCCTACAAGTTAACTTTAATCTCTCTAGTTTTGTTTCCTGACTGAAGTTTATTTTGTCCTGGAGGAGGAACATTTAGCAATGTCTGTATATGCCTTTAGTTGTCACATGAGAAGAAAGGAAATGTTACTGGCATCTAGTGGAATTATTTATGTAGACTGGGTTCATTTCTTCTTTAAATGTTTGGGAGAATTTAACCAATGAAGCCATGTGGACCTGGAGTTTTCTTTGGGGTAAGGTTTTCAGCTACAAGTTAAATTTCTATAATAGAGGTATTTAGGTAGTTTTTGTGTGTGTGAAAGAACTTTGGTAGTTTAAATCTTCCAAAGAGTTTGTCCATTTCATCTTAGCTGTCAAATTAATTGGCATAAAGTTCATAATTTTCTTTTATTTAAATCTTGTTGATATCTGTAGAATCTGTAGTGGTATTACCTCTCTCATTTCTGATATTAGTAATTTGTGTTTTCACTTTCTTTTTTACCCCTAATCAGTCTGGCTCAAGATTTATCCACTTTACTTATCCTTTCAAGACTAGCTGTTCGTTTCATTGATTTTTTTTCTCTATTTTTTTCTTTCTGTTTCATTGACTTCTACTCTGATCTTTATTACTTCCTTCTTAATTTCTTAAGGTGGAGGCTGAGATAACTGATTTAAGACCTTTATTCTTTTTTAATATAGGTGTTCAGTACTATATATATCCTGGTAAGACTTATTTTAGCTGCACAGGTTTTGATATATTGTGTTTTTATTTACATTCAGGTCAAAATACTTCCTAATTTTTTTTATTTGTTTTGAGTCTTGAGTTATTTAGAAGTATCATTTAGTCTCAAGTACTTGTAAGTTTTCAAAATATCTTTCTCTTCTTGATTTCTAACTTAATTCCATTGTGGTTAGAAAATTTATTTCATGATTTAAACTCTCTTAAATTTGCTTTATGGCCCAGAATATGATTATCTTGGTAAATGTTTTATGTGCATTTGAAAAAAATCTGTATTATTCTCCGGTCAGGTTTGTTTTGCTTCACCTCATATATCACTGATATATCCCAGTGCCTAGAACCAGTGGTTGGCACTTAGTGATGTCTTAATACATTTTTGTTGAATGCATACATGTATGTGCTAAATCAAATATTTAACTCAAAAGAGTTGAACTCAATGCTGTGGGCCTAGATCAGAGGAAATCATGTGTGAATAAATTCCTTAAAAAAATTTTTTCCCATAGATTTAGGCGTGCAAGTACCATTTTGTTACATGAGTATATTGTGTAGTGGGAAGTCTGGGCTTTTAGTGTAATCAATGAATTCTTGTGAACAGAGCCTTCCCCACCGCCACCTTGAGACAAGGTCTCACGCTGTCACCTGCGCTGGAGTGCAGTGGCACAATCTTGGCTCAGTGCAACCTCCACCTCCCAGGCTCTCAAGTGAGATCTTCCCACCTCAGCCTGCCGAGTAGCTGGGACTACAGGTGCATGCCACCACGCCCGGCTAATTTTTGTATTTTTAGAAGACATCAGGTTTTGCCGTATCATTCAGGCTGGTCTCGAACTTCTAGACTGAAGTGATCCACCCACCTCGGCCTTCCGGAGTGCTGGGATTCAGGTGTGAGCCACCATGCTCTGCTAAGCAGAGTCTTTATGAGAAAACTGTGTCAGAATATGTTGAAAGACTTAAGACCAGAAAGTGAGCAGAAGTTTTACACCAAAACAGAATTGCCTCTGTGGGTTCTAAAAGGAAAATATGTTTGGAATCAGAAGGTGGAAATGTCAGCTGGCAAAAGTGAACTGTGACCTGGTTCCCCAGCTGTATCAGAATTACTTGGGGTCCACTTTTTACCTTCTGAGTGACAGTTTTCAAGGGTAGAATCTCATAATGTGCTTTTTATTTTTTATTTTTGTTTGTTTGTTTATTTGTTTATTTTTGAAACAGAGTCTTGCTCTGTCACCCAGGCTGGAGTGCAGTGGCACAATCTTGGCTCACTGCAATCTCCGCTTCTCAGGTTCAAGTGATTCTCCTGCTTCAGCCTCCCAAGTAGCTGGGACTACAGGCGCACGCCACCACGCCCAGCAAATTTTTTTTATTTTTAGTGGAGACGGGGCTTCACCATGTTGGCCAGGTCTTGAACTCTTGATCTCAGGTGATCCACCTGCCTTGGCCTCCCAAAGAGCTAGGATTACAGGTGTGAACAAATGCACCTGGCCAGAATGTGTTTTTAATTGAAGTTCAATCCAAATATCCCCTACTCTAGGTGATTTGATGGCCAACATATTTGGGAATTACTAATTTGGAATGTGACTGCTTGTTTATTGGAAGAGGAATGAAATTGGAGGTGCTTGAAGGAACTCCAACCTTAAACCAATGCGAGTTAATGAATAATATGTTGTTGTATACTTGTAACTCAGTTTATATAGTTTGTACCATACTATAGTAAAAGTGGTTAATGTACTTCAATTTTAATCCCACTGAGTTTGACTTTAAAGAATCATCTCTCAAAAGTAGCCTTGGAAAGTTGTTGGATAAAGCTTCTATGGAAATCTGGTTCAGGGGAGAAAAAATCAGTTTTAAATGGTGGTTTTATGACTTAAACCATCATGTTAAATTTTTTAATAAAATATTTAACCACGTACTAAGTTCCTCCTTTCTGGCAGATGTTGTAAACTGCATAAGAAAGTGACTTATTTTGCCTACCATTATATTGCCAATCCTAACATGTAATGGATGTTCAGTAAATTTTTGTTGAATGAAAAAAAAAAATGCACTAGATTGTTGCTCATGGCAGCTTTGGTAAAATTAAGATTTTTGCTCAACTTTACCTTAAATTTCCTTTTCGGACAAGTCATTGAATCTCTTTGGTTTAATCTCATTTCCTTCACCCTTAAAAAGCATGCCAGGTTTTCAGATATAAGCTAAAATAGCTGCAAGGTCCTGCCCTAATATTTTGATGGGGAATATAAACTTTAGATGAGTTAAAACAGATTCTCAGCAATGCATATTACCTTCCACTTAATAGGTGCACTTTAATTGAATAAATGAATCTTAATCCAGCTCTTCTTTTGTTTGTTTTACAAATGTTTAAATCAAAACTCAGAAAGAATGTGTCATTAGGCTAATAATGCTTTTTAATCTGTAGGACCTCCTGTACTAGAATTCAGGTCCTGGCTTTCATACAGTGTTCTTTCTGGGTAAAATTTCAGTTCTGAGTCATCTGCAGAGAGAATTATTTTTCTGGTTCCTGATTTGTATTTAAAATATGTGCTAATCTGACTTCATACCACAAAGTGAGTTGCATATTCTGCCTAGAATCACACTACCAAGACCACAGATGATACCTGTTAACTAGAGCAACTTATTTAACCTCTCTCTCCCTCAATGTGTTCATCTATAAAATAGGAATAATAATAGTGCTTATTTTATAGGACTATAGTGAGGATTAAACACATTAATATACATAAAGTACTTGGAAAAGTTCTATAAGTGACAGATGCTACTGCTATTATTATTGTTGTTCTTGTTGTTACTTGTTTTAGATTCTGACCAAAATAAGGCATTAGAATGTTTTCTTGGTTATTTTTTAACTTTCCTGTCCTCCTTAGGAACTTTTATTTCATTTTATCTTATTTTTGAGACGGAGTCTCACTCTATTGCCCAGGCTGGAGTGCAGTGGCACAATTTTGGCTCACTGCAACCTCTCCCTCCCGGGTTCAAGTGATTCTCCTGCCTCAGCCTCTCAAGTAGCGCCCATCACCATGGTCAGCTAATTTTTGTATTTTTCATAGAGACAGGGTTTCTTCATGTTGGTCAGGCTGGTCTTGAACTCCTGACTTCAGGTGATCTGCCCACCTCGGCCTCCCAAAGTGCTGAGATTACAGACATGAGCCACAGCACCCAGCCTAGCAACTTTTAAATCCTTAAGGTAGGCTGTAGAGTGTTAGTGAGGATTGGAAAAGAAGAAAACTTTATGATGTTTGCCATTGATAGATTTGTCTGTATAATGTATTGGTAAAGAGAAGTAACATTCTCCCAAAATTTATGGAGATTTTTCAATGAGAATACTTTAAAAGAATCTCCTAAAATTTTACATGTGAAATATATATAAATGTATTTTCTGGAGAAAGATACCAGGGTTTTAAAAGCCATTTTATCCTACATGGCACCTAGATTCCTTAATAGTATACTTGTTGAGATGGAAGCTGCAAATGGTTGAAAACTACTAGATAGATTAAGTATGTTAAAGCAGTTGGAGGACCAAAAAAACCATCTCTACTTTATGAGTGATATGATATTAGATTAGCTTTTCAAGATAGTCATCAGAGAGTCACATTAAATCCTATGTTGTTGTGATTTTTTTCCTATGATATTCAATAGAATTTTTCAGTCATATAAAAAGATAGGGGAATTATTTAAAACCAGTACTTGTGGCTCACACCTGTAATCCCAGCACTTTGAGAGACTGAGGTGGGCAGATCACTTGAGGTAAGGCGTTTGAGACCAGCGTGGCCAACATGGCAAAACCCTCTCTCTACTAAAAATACAAAAATTAGCCAGGCATGGTGGTGCATGCCTGGAGTCCAGCTACTTGGGAGGCTGAGGTAGGGGAATGGCCTGAATCTGGGAGTCAGAAGTTGCAGTGAGCCAAAATTGTGTCACTGCACTCCAGCCTGGGCAACAGAGCAAGACTCTGTCTCAAAAAATATTTTTTAATTCAAAAATAAAAATAAAACCAATACTTGTATGCCCATCTTTCAAGTTGAGATACAACAAGTATAGTTGAATCATCCTGTGTATCTACAGTTAAATGTTAAAATGTATTTAAATATAATTTCATTTTAAATTTGAAACACTGGTATGTTCTGAGTTTATTATTCATCTGCTTTTTGAACAGTTTTCACTGATTGATACCTCTCAGGAAAAATATAGACTTTGGAATCGCACAAAAACCAAGCTTATATATTCCATGGTCTATTCTACTTCCTATTTCTGCCTCCAACAAGTAGTAAGAATAGGGTATGCATATGATACCTGGTGGGAGTAGTATTCCACCTGTGTTTATGGTCGGTAGTAAAAATTAACCCACTTCTTTTCTATCAGTAAGAGATGCCAAGTGTAGATAATCACAAAGCCTCAAGCTGTACACTCTCTGATGAGGAGGGAAGAGTGGCTGGATGCTGTCCTACTTCAAATGGCAAACGATGTCTGCATTCTCCCCTCTGGAAACTCACCAGCTGTATTTCCATATTGACACTTTTCCCTAATCACACCTTCCCACTTATTTTTGGCTACATGTATTATGATAAGGATGATAGAAAACATTTATGTTTTAAGATTACTTTTTTAAAACATTTATGTTTTGAGATCACTTTTTTAAGACAAATAACCAAATAATCAGTATATTCAATTATAATGTTAAGAGATTAGCCAAATGATCTTTTAAAGGCCCTTCTCACTAGTAGATCTATGAAAATGATAAAGCATTATATCTCATATTGAAGTTTTGCTGATTTTTCACTGAAGACAACAAAAAATTTTTGGAGTTATTTAGGAGTTTTAAAAGTATAAATTAGAGACCACAAAAAAGGGACTGCTGCTTAATGTTTTACATCCCCCAAAATGTGGTTAACACCCCACTCAGGGCATGCTTAGCTTGGTTGGTAATTACAATTGAGCTGTAAAATATTTTGACAGTTTCCAACTGTTGTGTACTTGTTAGTCATTTGGTGGCAAATGCAATTTGGTGAGGTTTTTTGGTGGGGCATGTTTAATTAAGAATCTTTCAATTAAGTGGTATGTCACAGTAAGCATTGATACAAAGTTTTGCGTCTATGAGCTACTTTTACATTTTATCCAAAGTGGAAAAATGTATTTCTTTAAAAACACTTTTATATGTAGAAGGTTTTAAAGTAGAAACATTAAAAATGGAGGCTTTTATGCCTCTTCTTTTCATGATAAGCTTTTACTTGTCGTCTAGTAAAGCATAACTACTCAATACTTAATTTGTAGCCTGAACATTGTATATGATTTTCCTGGGTAAATGAATTCAATGGCAAATCAATCAAATTGCTCATGATAATTACAGAACAGAAAAGAGGGGTTGGATAGATTTTTGTTACATGTTTTTATCCTTTGTTTATAACACCAAAGCTAATAATGAGGTAATTTGGGTCATATGACAATTCCTAGAAGGAGAGTGTCAAACCTTTTCAATCAGGCAGGTTGACTGTTTAGACAGAATAGTATAGCTACAGCATTTTTAAAAAAATCTCTGTTAAGCATATAACTGTTAGATAAATCATTATTTTTGAAATTATAGAGCTAAATGAGAGTGGGAGGAACTTATGCCCTGGTCAGTGTATCCAAGGGTAAAACAGTAAAAAACTCATCCTCATTCACTTGAAAAACTATTATTTAAAAGTTGCAGTTGTCTCTAGGGAAATCTTCAAACATCTTATTCTATTTTGTTTATATGAATTTTGATTATGACACTACCAATATATGTAAAGATTCTTAGGGGGAGAAAAACAGGAATTCTGTGAGGCCAGTTCATTAGTTCTTTAATGTTTCTAATTTTTTCTTCAAAAATATGTGAATATAAATATTAAAATCAAATGTTAAACTGAATTGACTTGTACTATATTAGTTTAGGTTTTATTTTGACATGTATGATCTCCCCAGTCAACGTTAGGAAATTCCTTGGACAAACCATCTATATTTGCTCTTATAATCTGTATATTTAGTGAGCAAAAGGACTGAAATGGGGTCAGGGAAAGGGTTGGGAGTAAGCTTGTAATTATTGGCTCTACTTAGAGAACTGAGTAAGGTAATTAAAAATATTAAGTTGGTTCCATGACTGTATGCATTTGTATAAACTACATACTTTAACAGGGTGAATGTTGCTATAAATTATACTTCAATAAATGAGCCCTTAAAAATCTAAATAAAAATAAACTTAGGTTGAAAAGGAATGCCCAAGTCACATCCCAATATCGTAAAATCTGTTATGTCACTAACTTAGCCAAAATTGCATTCGTAATTGAATTTGATTTAGCCTTGTCCAATAAAGGCCGAAATTTGCAGAAAAGTTGGATAAAATGGCCTAAGTATTGCCCTTAGATATTACATTAATATGTGATATTATAGTCTATTATTAATATATATGTAAAATGTTTCTCTTGGAAATATCTAAAAATGTGCCTTCCCCATAGTCGGCATTCCTAGATCGGCATTTCCCTTTCATTAATGTTTTTATATGGTCTACGTATACATATGGATCTTTTAAAAATTCACATTGGCATTACCATAAAAAAGAATTTCTTTTTAAAGATTCTTTTTGCTATCATAGTACCTAATTTTATATACAAACTGTGATTACATAGTTTTTAAAATGAATTTTTGAAATGCAGGTTATATTTTAAATGTATACCAGAAGAAGAATTCCATAATTATTTCATAAAAGTGAAGAGCTACCATTTAATTTTACTAATTTATAAATTGGTAGTATATCTCACTTAAATTACATTCAATAATAGGGTTATAGGAAAAATAGACTTAATCTGAACACTAAATAACATGCATCCCATTTTATATGGATTTTAATTTTCTCTGTTTTATTTTTTATTTTAATAATTGTAAAAGAAAAAGATATGCTAAGTAAGACAGCACACTATTTGAGCCCTTTTGGGCATGTCACATATATCATTTTACTTAGATGGGAATACTAAATATTGTGAAAGCATCCCTCTTCCCTAGATACTTTATAGATTTGATATAACCATAATCAAAATACAAACAGGATTTTTGAGGGGATGGTATCAAAATGATTAAAAATTTATTTAGAAAATAAATATTTAAGGATTTTAAAAAAATTTTTTTAAAGATAATTGTTAATGGGGTTTGATTAGGCATACAGGATACTAAAGCAGTATATATGATAACAATGTACTGGTAAAAACAGTAGGTAGATAACTGAAGCAAAACATCTGTCCCAGGAACAAAGACAATCTCATTCAGACACCATACACAACACATTTGCATAATCATTAAATATACAATAACAGGAGTATCACAGAACAATGAAATACTATTTGGGAAGTGATGTTGGATAATAACATAGAACTTTAATTCACACCATTCACTAAAATGTATTCTAGGTAGATGAAAGCATTATAGCATTAAATTAAAAATGAGCTAGGTGTGGTAGTGCACATATGTAGTCCCAGATACTTGGGAGGCTGAAGTGGGAGGATGACTTGAGCCCAGGAGTTTGAGTCCAGCCTGGGCAACATAGTGAGATCCTGTCTCTAAAGTAATAGAATTTTTAATTAATGAAATTATTTTAAAAGAAAAGAAAATATAACTTAATATTACTGGATCTCTGGAGGGAAAATAACTTTCTGAACTAGAAGAAGCAAAAGATAGACAAGATAGACAAATTGGACTCTATAAAAATTAAAATGGGCCAGGTGCAGTGGCTCACATCTGTAATCCCAGCACTTTGGGAGGCCAAGGCGGGTAGATCATTTGAGGCCAGGAGTTCAAGACCAGCCTGGCCAACATGGTGAAACTCCAGCTCTACTAAAAAATGCAAAAATTAAACAGGCATGGTGGTGAATGCCTGTAATCCCAGCTACTCGAGTGGATGAGGCTTGAGAATCACTTGAACCTGGGAAGTGGAATTTGCGGTGAGCCAAGATTGCACCACTGCATACCACCTTGGGCAACAGAGCGAGACTCTGTCTCAAAAAAAAAAAAAATTTTAAATGACAAAAGTTGAAAAGTGATAGGTAAGGAAGATATATTTCCATATTTTCAAGATTAGAAAAAGAACTAATAGCTATTTTTCATATATATTTATATATAAATAATTTTATAATGTGTATATTATATATCATCAAAATATATTTTATAATATTGTGTATGTTATTGTATATATTATCTTTTATATATAAACAAAATTTACATATATAAATTTTATTAAAATGTAAATATTCATCGTGTATATAACATATAGCTATTATATACAGTATACAATTTAATAGCTATTACAATATACAATATTATATATACTATACAATTTATATTGTATATATGTATAAATAAAAGACATACACACATATATATATCATGTGTTACTTAATGATTGGGATACATTCTGAGAAATGTGCCATTAGGCAGTTTTGTCATTACACAAACATCATAGAGCACATTTACACAAAGCTAGATGGTGTAGTGTACTACACGACTAGGTTATATGATATAGCCTATTGCTGTTAGGCTGCAAACTTTTATAGCATGTTACTGTACTGAATACCATAGGCAATTGTAACACACTGGTATTTGTGTATCTAAACATGAAAAAGGAGGGAGGTCAAGGTTGCAGTGAGCTGTGATCATACCACTGCATTCCAGCCTGGGCAACAGAGTGAGACCCTGTCTCAAAAATGAATGAATAAATGAATGAATGAATGAATGAATAGAAAAGATACAGTAAAAATACAGTATTGCAATCTTATGGTACCACCAACATATATGTAATCTGTCATTGACTGAAACATCGTTATGCAGTACGTGACTATGTATATTAATATAAACAGATGTGCACATGTACACACAGATGCGCATGTGTGTGCACACACACACACTTTTTAAGGAAAACATTAAGTAGTAGCAGAGTTAGGATTCAAACCTAGATCTAATTGACTCTATAGTTCAGGTATGCTCTTAATCCCAATGCTGAGTTCTTTTCTTATGCTATATACTGTGAATGTAACTTCTCCCTCATGGCAGTCTATGTATGATTTAGTTATATTAAATTTACAGAATTGAGTTTATTTTCATTTGTTTATAACAAAATCAGCCATAGGAAGAAATTGCATGACTAAATCATGCTTTCCTATCTGTGAGAAATTGCCTGAATAAAAGCAGCCAGACTTTTTCATTCTTGGACCAGCAAGATGTGTAGGAGCATAACAGACCCACAGAGGAATGTCTCCCAGCACTTCGATTTCTGATTTATTCTGGTTCTGTTTGTTTAGTTTTTAGGAACTATTGTGTTCCTTTTTTTTTGTTTTTTTTTTGTTTTGAGACGTTATCTCACTTTGTCGCCCAGGCTGGAGTTCAGTGGCATGATCTCAGCTCACTGCAACCTCCGCCTCCAAGGTTCAAGCAATTCTCTTGCCTCAGCTTCCTGAGTAGCTGGAATTACAGGCGTGTGCCACCACACCTGGCTAATTTTTCTATTTTTAGTAGAGATGGAGTTTTGCCATGTTGGCCAGACTGGTCTCAAGCTCCTGACCTCAAGTGATCCACCTGCCTCAGCCTTCCAAACTGCTGAGATTGCAGGCATGAGCCACCGCTCCTGGCCTATTGTGTTCTTTTTCACTGCCTGTTTCATAATCATTAAACCTGGAATTTCTTTTTCTCTACTACTCTTTTATTTACAACTACCGTAATAAATTTAAAATAAATAATTGTAGTAGGGGCTGCTGGTCCAAATGAGGCATTTATAGAGCTCAAATGCTTCGTTATGGAATAGAATTTTGCATATTTTATTTGCTGTTTGTATAGGCAGATAATCATACAGTATCTCTTTGTGATTCTAGCAAACTTGGTATCACAATATATTAAATTAATGGCTACAGACTGCTCAAGGCCCCAAAAGGAAACATCAGGGATATAAATATAACCTGCAAGCATCTCTAGTTTGCTGTGCCCCACATCTTTTCATCCTCTTTATTTTCTCTAATGACATAACAAGGAAACTTTTTCTGAAAATGGTGCTTTAGTTTAGGGTCTTGAATTTAAACTTATGCCCCTAGTTAGTCTTATGATCTTCATTTTACATTGATTCACTGAACCTACAATTTTTTAAAGCACAAACAAATAACAGATGGGGAAAGGGAAGAATCTGATTTCTAGAAGGGAATAATGACTTTTACAGTTATCACATTGTTAGATTCCAATGTCCATTTTTTAACAAAAAATCATAAAGCATACAAACAAACAGAAAAGTATGGCCCATTCAAAGGAAAGAAACCAAGAGGAACTGTACCTGAGAAAGATCTAATGTCAGATCTACTAGACAAAGACTCTAAAGCAGTGTTCTAAAAGACACTCAAAGTACTAAAGGAAGATATGGAGAGAATTTTATAAAAAGAGATATATGAACCAAATGGAAATATTAATAAAAAACTTTAAAAGAAATGAAAAAGAAATTCTGGAACTGAAAAGTACAATAACTGAAACAAAAAAAAAATTCTCTAGACGGATTCAAAGGCATATTTGAGCAGGCAGAAGAGAGAATCATAGGACAATAAAAGTTAAGGTTGAAGAAAAGGGAACCACAGCCTAAAGTACCTGTGAGACACCATCAAGTAAACCAACATACACATTTTGGGATTCCCAGGAGTGGAAAAGACAGAGAAAGGGAGAGATAATATTTGAAGAGATAATGGCTAAAACTTCCCAAATTTCATGAAAGACATGAATGTAAACATCTAAGATTAACAAATTCCAAGTAGGATGAACTCAAAAAGTCCTACACTAAAACTCATTATAATCATTCAACACTGTTGAATGACAAAGAGAATTTTGAAAGCAGCAAGAGAGAAGTGACTCATCTCAAAGGATCCTCATATCAGCAGATTTCTCATCAGTAACTTTTGAGACCAGAAGTCAGTAGACTGATATATCCAAACTGCTAAAAGACAAAAAAACTGCCAACCAAGAATCCTATATCTGAAAAAAACTGCCCTTCAAAAATGAGGGAGAAATTAAGACATTCCCAGATTAACCAAAGCTAAGGGAATGTATTACAACTAGGTTTGTCCTGCAAGAAGTGCTAAATGGAATCCTAAATGTTGAAATGAAAGGGTGTTAGTAACCCAAAGACATGTAAAATAATAAAGATCCCAGAAAAGGTAGACAGGTGGGTAATTATAAAAGCTGGTGTTATTGTAACAATGGTGTAAACATAATTTAAGAGATGAATGCGTTAATTTAAGAGATTAAGGCATATTCTGATTAATCATATTTTTTTTCTTTTTTTGAGACAGAGTCTCTCTGTGTCACCCAGGGTGGAGTGCAAGGATGCAATCTGTGCTTACTGCAACCTCTGCCTCCTGGGTTCAAGCAATTCTCCTGCCTCAGCCTTCTGAGTAGCTGCGATTACAGGCATACACCACCATGCCTGGCTAATTTTTGTGGGGTTTTTTTTAGTAGAGTTGGGGTTTCACCATGTTGGCCAGGCTGGTCTCGAATTCCTGACCTCAGATGATCCGCCTGCCTTGGCCTCTCACAGTTCTGAGATTACAGGCATGAGCCACTGCGCCTGGCCTGATTAATCATAATTAGATTAATTAATGCAAAATTCTATTTGGATAAACAATGTGTAAAGATGTAATTTTGATATCAACAGCTAAAAGGTTATTAATGGAGCTATTAGAAGAGAAGTTGTTAGAAGTTACTGAAGTTAAACTGGTATGAATTCAAATTACAGTGTTATAATTTTAGGATGTTAAGTGTAATCCCAAGATGGGCATGGTGGCTCACGCCTGTAATCCCAGCACTTTGGGAGGCTGAGGTGGGCGGATCACTTGAGCTCACAAGTTTGAGACCAGCCTGGGCAACATGGCGAAACCTCATCTTTACAAAAAATACAAAAATTTGTCAGGCATGGTGCATGTGCCTGTAGCCCCAGCTGCTCAGGAGGCTGAGGTAGGATGGCTTTAGCCTGGGAGGCAGAGGTTGCAGTGAGCCAAGATTGCACCACTGTACTCCAGCCCAGGTGACAGAGCCAGACCTTGTCTCAAAAAAGAAAAATAAAAAAGTAATCCCCATGATAACCACAAAGAAAATAACAAAAGAACATATACCAAAGGAAATGAGAAAGAAATTTAAAAATTTCACCCCGGAAAAAAAAAAATACACACAAAAGAAGGCAATAATGTAGGAAATGAAGGACAAAAAAACTATGAGGCATATAGAAAACAACTAGCAAAATGATAGAAGTTAAGTTCCTTCATATCACTAATTACAGTAGACCATTGGACAATGTAGGGATTAGGGACACCAACCCCCATGCAGTTGAAAATTTGTGTATAGCTTTTGTCTCCCATGTAAACTTAATTACTAATAATTACTTTTGACCAGAACAGACCCATAACATAAATAGTCAAGGAATACATTTTGTATGTTGTATGTATTGTATACTTTATTCTTACAGTAAAGTGAGCTAGAGAAAAGAAGATGTTAAGAAAATCTGCCGGGCACGGTGGCTCACGCCTGTAATCCCAGCACTTTGGGAGGCTGAGGCAGGTGTATCATGAGGTGGAGTTCAAGACCAGCCTGGCCAAGATGGTGAAAACCCGTCTCTACTAAAACTACAAAAATTAGCCGGGTGTGGTGGCAGGCACCTGTAAGCTACTCAGGAGGCTGAGGCAGGAGAATCGCTTGAACCTAGGAGGTGGAGGTTGCAGTGAGTGGAGATCACACCACTGCACTCTAGCCTGAGTGACAGAGCAAGACTCCATCTCAAAAAAAAAAAAAAAAAAAAATCGTAATGAAGAGAAAATATATTCACTATTAAAGTTCTTTATCCTTTTCATCTTCATGTTGAGTAAGCTGAGGACAAAGAAGGGTTGGTCTTGCTGTCTTGGGGTGGCAGAGGCAAAAGAAAGTTCAAGTATTAGTGGCCCCACACAGCTCAAACCCATGTTGTTCAAGAGTCATCTGTACTTTAAATGGATTAAACCCTCCAAAGGTAGACTTGGGTGGAATGGATGAAAACACGTGATCTAATAATTGCTGTCTACAGGAGACTCGCTTTGTATCCAAAGACACAAATAGGTTGAAAGTGAAAACACAGAAAAGAATAATCTATGTAAATAATAACCAGGATGCTTATACTAATATCAGACAAAGTGGACTAAATTTAAAAAGGTTATAGGGGAGATGCAGGAATGACATCAGCAAAGTGGCAGACTAGAGACACCTGGCATTCGTCTTCCCTACAAGAAAGAATAAATATAAGGAATAAATAGCCAAGATTTGACAGGAGTGTCAAAGAAAGAGCAGTGGAGTACAGCAGTGGAGTGGAGAAACACCTATGGTGATAGGAAGTCCAGGAGGGCAGCATGAAGGCAGCCAGTCTCTGCAGTCCTGTCTCCCTTCCATTCCTCAGGATTTAATCAACCTTGAGTCAGGAGAGAACTTCCTGTTGTGGGTAACAGTAAGCAGAAGATCTCCATTAACCCCCATTGCCACTGCAAACACCTTACAACAGTATAGTTGTTACAACAGGAGAATCCCACAGTCTCCATTTGGATACCTACCAGGAAATCATGCAGCTGCATTGCCCCAGTTAAGAGCATAAGGTGTGCACTCCCCATACTTCACCCACGTCCTATGAGCCAAGCTCCTGAAGCATGGTGACATCTTGAGACCAGGGACACCTCTGAAGTATGCCCTTCTCTGGGGGCACATAGTCACTGCACCTGTCTAACACTGGGGCTCCATCTTCATTCCTCCAAACCTACACCAGTGGCTGAACACCACAACCTCGGCAACACAAATTCTGGACCCAAGATTGGCTATGACATTGGTCCTGCAAAGCATGAAAACGAACTCCCACTACCCTCACTTCCAGCCAGAGGAACAGCCTGGCAGTCTTGCCCAGGGTGAACCTACCCATGAGCTGGCCAAATAGCCACATGCCCATCTTCATATGGGAGAGGCCCTCAAGCCTCTGAACAGCTGACATTCTCAGGCTGGCAGAGCAGCTATGTGATTGCACCCTGAGAAACAACACTGAGGTGCCCTACCCTCTACAGAAAAGTCCCTGACCTGCTAATTGGCCCCATGCCCACAACAAGAGCCTGAGAAACATCTCTGCAGGCTGGCCCTGGCAGTAACACTCCCAGGTCGTCCAAGCAGCCTTGCACCCATGCCCGAGGACTGAGAAGTAGCTCTACATGCTGCCTCTGGCAAGGAGCTCCCAGGCTGCCTACACAGCTATGTGCCAGCATCCCAGGCCTGAGAGGCAATCTTAGGAGCATAAGGTGTGCACCCCACCAACCCCCTATGACCCAAGAAACACCCCGAGGCCTAAGAAGCAACTTTGTAGTTCACCCCTGGCAGGCATGCCCCAGACCAACCAAATAGCCTTGCACCTGTGTACTAGGACTGCAAAACAGTCCTGTGGGCCACACCTGGCAAACACATCCCCAAACCAGTTGACTGCATCATGGCTCTGAAAAGCAACCCTGTGATCCACCTCCAGTGGACACATCTCCAGGCCAACTGAGCAGCTATGTATCTGTGTCTCAAGTCTGAGAAACAGCCTCATGGGTCCCTACCCAGTAGACACAACCCAAGGCCAGCTGAACAGCTTGTACCCACATCCCAAGGCTGAGAAACAGCCATCCTGTGGATCGCCCCCAGAAAACATGCCTTTAGGCCAGCTGAGGAGCCATGTACCTGCCTATCATGCCTGAGAAACAGCCCCACAGGCAACCCCTGGTGGGCATACCCCCAGGCTCAATGAACAGCCCTATGCTTATTCTCCCAGCCAAAGTAACCTGTGGCCACAGGAAAAGCAGTAGTAAATGGCAAGTTTATAGCAATAAATGCCTACATCAAAAAATGAGAAAGAGTTCTAATAAACAACCTAACAATGCACTAGAAAAGCAAGAGCAAACCAAAACTTTGTAAAAGAAATAATAAAGATCAGAGCAGAGATAAATGAAATTGAGACTGAAAAAATACAGAAGTTCAATGAAACAAAAAGTTGATTTTTTGAAAAGATAAACGAAATCAACACACCATTAGCTAGACTGGGAAAAAAGAGAGAAGACCCAAATAAATCAGAAATGAAAAAGGAGACATCACAACAGATACCACAGAAATACAGAAGATTATTAGAGACAACTGTGAATGACTATATGACAATAAATTTGAAAACCTAGAGGAAATGGATAAATTCCTGGACACATATCTACCAAGATCAAACCAAGAAGAAATAGAAAACCTTGAACAGACCAATAAGTAAAAAGATTGAATCAGTAATATAAAGTATTCCAACAATGTAAAGTTCAGGACCAGATGGCTTCATTGCTGAATTCTACCCAGCCCTTAAAGAAGAATTAATACCAATTCCTCTCAAACTACTCTAAAGAATGTAAGCAAAGGGAATTCTTTCTAACTCTTTCTATGAGGCCAGCATAACATTGACATCAAAACCAGCCAAGGATACAACAATAAAAACCGACTGCAGACCAGTATCCCTGATGAACATGGACACAAAAATCTTCAACAAAATACTAACAAATTGAGCCCAACAGTGCATCAACGACAACAATAGAAAGTCCACCATGACCAAGTGGAATTTAGCCCAAAAATGCAAGAATGGTTCAGTATACACAAGTCAATAAATGTCATACATCACATCCATAGAATAAAGGATGAAAACCAAATGATCATCTCAATAGGTGTAGAAAAAGCTTTTGATAAAATTTGACATTGTTCATGATAAAACTCTTAATAAATTAGGTATAGAAGGTTACTACCTAAATATAAAGGCCACATATGACAAACCCACAGCTAACGTCTTACCGAATGGGGGAAAAGCTGAAAGCTTTTTCTGTCAGAACTGGAACAAGACAAGAGTGTCTACTCTTACCACTTCTATTTAGCATACTACTGGAAGTTCTAAGAAGAGCAATTAGGCAAGAAAAAAAAAAAAAGGCATCCAAATTGGAAACAAGGAAGTCAAATTGTCCCTGTTTGCAGATGACATAATCTTATATGTAGAAAAACTGGGAGCATATATTCAGGGGAAGTTGAATCTGTGCTCTCAGGAAATAAAATGTTATTATTAAAAAAACAAGAAAAATCTAAAGACTGTACCAAAAATACTCTTATAACTGATAAACGAGTTCCGTAAAGTTGCAGGATACAAAATTTGTATATTAAAATCAGTAGTATTTTATACATGAACAGCAAAACTAGCTGAAAAAGAAATCAAGAAAGCAATCCCATTTACAACAGCTCCCCAAAATTAATTTAACCAAGGAGGTGAAAGACTCTACATGGAAAACTGCAAAACACTGATGAAATAAATTGAAGAGGATACACAAAAATGGAAAGTCATCCCAACCTCATGGATGAGATGAATATCATTAAAATGACCATGTTGCCCAAAGCAATCTACAGATTGAATGCAATATCTATCAAAATACCAATTACATTCTTCACAGAAAGAGAAAATAAAAAACAGAATTTATATGAACCCACAAAAGACCCCAAATAGCTAAAGCAATCATGAGCAAAAATAACCAAGCTGGACATATAACACTACCAGACCTCAAAGTGTATGACTAAACTATTCTTACCAAAACAGCATGGTACTAGCATAAAAACAGACACATAGACCAATGAAATAGAATAGAGAACCCAGAAATTAATTCACATATCCACAGTGAACTGATTTGTGACAAAGATGCCAAGGACACTCATTGGGGAAAGATAGTCTCTTCAATTAATTGTGCTAGGAAAACTGGATATTCTGGAACTAGACTGCCACCTCTCAAAATGGGTCAAAGACTTAAATGTAAGACCTGAAGTATTGAAACTACTAGTAGAAGACATAGTGGAAACACTTCACGACATTGATAGGGAAAAGATTGTATGAATAAGACCTCAAACGCATAGGCAGCAAAAGCATAAATAAACAAATGGGATTACATCAAACCAAAAAGCTTCTGCACAGCAAAGAAAACAGCAGAGTGAAAAGACAACCTACAGAATGGAAGAAAATATTTGCAAACTACTCATTCGATGGAGGATTAATACCCAGAATATAAAAGAAACTGAAACATCCCAACAGCCAAAAAACAGTTTAACTCAAATGTGGGCAAATGGCCTGAACAGATATTTCTCAATAGAAGACGTATAAATGACCAAAAAATATATTTTTTAATGTCCAACATTACTAATCATGAGGGAAAAATGCAAATCAAAATCACAAAGAGATATCTCTTTACAGTTAAGATGGCTGTTATCAAAAAGGCAAAAAAAAAAATGCTGGAGAGGATGCAGAGAAAAGGAAACTCTTAGATACTGCTGGTGGGAATGCAAGCCACTATAGCCACTATGGAGAACACTATGGAGGTCTCACAAAAAATAAATAGAACTACCATATGATCCAGCAATCCTACTACTGAGTATCCACAGAGAAATAAATTATTATATTGGAGATATCTACACCCCCAGGTTTATTGCAGCACTGTTCATGTTAGCCAAGATATAGACTCAACCTCGTTGTCCAAAAATGGATGAATGGTTAAAGAAAATGTGGTGTATATATGTCATGGAATACTAGAAAATAGAAAAAAAAGAATGAAATCCTGTCATTCATGGCAATATAGATGGAATTGGATGATATTATGTTATCTGAAATAAGCCAGGAAAAGAAAGTTAAACACTGCATGTTCTCACTCAAATGTGGAAGCTAAAAGTAAAAGTTGATCTCATAGAAGTAAAATGTAGAACAGAGGATACTAGAGGCTGGGAAGGCAGGGGACGGGGGTGGGGAGAGGAGCATATGGAGAGATTTGTTAAAGGATACAAAATTACAGCTAGATAGGATAACTAAGTTCTTGTGTTATATACCACTGTAGAATGGCTATAAGTAACAATAATATAGCTACTTAGAGCTATATATTATTAGGAGGATATTGAATGTTCCCAGCACAAAGAAATAAGAAATGTTTGAGATGATGGATATGTGAAATACCCTGATCTGATTAGTATACATTATGTGTATCAAAACATCACCATGTTCCCCTTGAAAATAAACAATTATTATTTGTCAATTAAAAAATAAAGTTACAAGAGACAAAGGACATTATATATTAAAATGTTCAATACATCAAGAAGATATAACAGTTAAAAGTATTTGCACCTCTAATAACTGACTATCAAAATATCTGAAGCAAAAATGGCCAGAATCAGAAGTAGAAATACACATACTTGTACAATAATAGTTGGAAATTTCTATACCCCACTCACAATAATGCATAGAACAACCAGGTGAAATTAGGAAAGTAGAGGACTCGAACAACACAGTGTATGAACTAGATCTAACAAACATACAAAAAACTGCCCAACAACAATGCACATTTTCCCAAATGCACATGGGACATTTCCTGGATATATGTTAAGCCACAAATTAAGTTACAATAAAATTTAAAAGACTGAAACCATGCAAAGTATCTTTTCTGATACTTCTGGAAAAAAATCACAAATTTGTGGATTTTAAACTACACACTTGTAAATAAACAATGGATCAAAGAAGAAATCACAAGAGATTTAGAGAAAAACGAAAATAAAAACACAGCATACCAAAACTTCTGGGACACGATGAAAGCAGTGTTTAGGGGGAAATTTTTAGAAATTAACACTCACATTCAAATACAAGAAAGGGAACACCCCTGTGGTTAGAGGTTGCTGGGGTAGTGTAGAGGGCTGAGAACAACCTCTGAACCTGAAAGTGTCATGCATGTTAGATAGTACTCTGTTTTCTTACCTGTCTCCAGCCCTCATGCTTTATCTGTGCTAATGCGATGGCCTAGCGTTTCCTAGGGAGGCGTTGTCCACTCCCCTGAGGTGACCAAAAACTTTATTATGCTTGTAAGGCTGTGTGGTGGGAATCAAAAAGTAAGTACTCACCCTCCAAGTCCTTTCTGGTGGCCTCTAGAAAAGACTGGCCTTAATTTTATCAACACTACCTCCAAGTTTGACAATGGCTGCTTGTAGACTATAACAAAGAGGACAGCATTCATGGAACCACTTAGGAAAAAGCAAATTGTAATGGAAGATGCAGCTTAATGTCAGGAACATGTTGTATAGCTGATGGGATCTTACTAAATATTATTTTCCAGTAGGAAAAAAATACAAATAAACAAGAAAAATCCCAAATTCAGCTACCTAATGTTACAATTTAAGGAACTGGAAGAACAAACTAAACCCAAAGCTAGAAAAAGGAAGGAAATAATAAAGATTAGAGCAGAGATAAACAAAATGGAGACTAGAAAAACAATTGAGAAAATTAATGAACCCAGATGTTGATTCTTTGAAGAAATCAACAAAATTGGCAAACTTTAGCTAGATGGACTAAGAACAAAAAAAAAAGAGAAAAGGCTCAACTTAGTAAAATTAGAAATTAAAGTGGGGACATTACTACCTATTCCACAGAAACAAAAAGGATTATAAGAAAGTACTATGAGGAATTGTACACCAACAAATTGGATAACCTAGGTGAAATAGACAAATTCCTAGAAACAGAAGACCTACCAAAATGAAACCAAGTGGAAATAGAAAATATGCATAGAGCTGTAATTAGTAAGAAGAATGAATCAGTAATCAAAAATCTCCTAATAAAGCAAAGCTCTGAACCTAATGGCTTCACCAGTGAATTCTATCAAACATTTAAAGAAGAACCAACACTAATTCTTCTCGAACGTTTCCAAAACATTGGAGAGGGAATACTCCTTACCTCATTATTTGTGGCCAGCATTATCCTGATACCAAAGCCAGACAAACACTATAAGAAAACAAAACTGCAGACTAATATCCCTATGAACTTTGCAAAAAATCCTCAATGTAATACTAGCAAACTAAATTCAGCAACATATTAAAAGAATTGCATACCACAACCAAGTGGGATTTATGCCTGGAATGCAAGGATGATTAGACATATGAAATCAGTGTAATACACTACATTAGTAGAATGAAGGAGATAGTATATGTAATCATCTCAATCAATCCAGAAAAAGCATTTGATAGAATTCTATACCCTTTCATGATTTAAAAAAAAAAACTCAACATACTAGGAATTAAAAGAAATTACCTAAACATGATAAAAGTCATATATGAAAAACCCACAGAAAATATCATATTCAATAGTGAAAGACTTCTATAATCAGGAACAAGGCAAGGATGCCCACTCTTGCCAGTTGTCTTCAACATAGTATTGAAAGTCCTAGCCATCACAATTAGGCAAGTAAAAGATACAAAAGGTATCCAAATCAGAAAGGAAGACATAAGATTATCTCTGTTTGCTGATGAGAAGATCCTGTATATAAAAAACCCTAAAGATTCTACAAAAAAAAAAAAACTGTTGTAACTAAATAGATTTAGCAAATTAGCATGATACAAAAACCAATCCGTTGTATTTCTATATACCAACAATGAGCAATCCACAAAGGAAATTAAGAAAGTACTTTCATTAACAATAGCATCAGCCAGGCACAGAAGCTAACACCTGTAATCCTAGCACTTTGGAAGGCCAAGGCAGGAGGATTGCTTGAGCTCAGGAGTTCAAGACCAGCCTGGAAAACATGGTGAAACCCCCATCTCTACAAAACATTTTAACAATTAGCCAGGCGTGGTGGCATGCACTCATAGTCCCACTACTTGAGAGGCTGAGGTGGGAGGATTGCTTGAGCCCAGAATGTCAAGGCTGCAGTGAGTTGTGACCATGCCGTTGCACTTCAGCCTGGGCAGCAGGGCAAGATCCTGTCTTACGACAAAACAAAACAAAAAAACAAAAACGGTAGCATCAAAAAGAATTAAATACTTAGGAATTAACTTAACCAGGAAGGTAAAGGACTTGCACACTGAACACTATAAAACATTTCTGAAAGAAATTGAAAAAGACAAATAAATGGAAAGATATCCCATGTTCCTGGCTTAGAAAACTTAATATTGTTAATATATCAATACCACCCAAACGTATCTAAAGATTTAATGCAATTCTTATAAAAATCCCAATAACGTTTTTTGTAAAAATACAAAAATCCATCTTAATATTCATTTGGAATTTTAAAGAACCCAGAATAGCCAAAAACAAGCCTTGAAAAGAACAACAATGGAAGACTCACACTTCCTGATTTTAAAACTTACTGCACAGCTACAGTAATCAAGACAGTATGGTACTAGCATAAAGACATACAGACCAACAGAATGGAATAGAGAGTCCAGAAACACACCTCTGCATATAATAAAGTCAGTGATTTTCAACATGAGAGTCAGGAATACGGAGAAAAATGGAGAAAAGACCACTTTTTCAACAAATAATATTGGAAAACTAGATGTCACATGCAAAAGAATAAAGTTGGACCCTTACCTAACACCATATACAAAAAGCAACCCAAAATGTATTGAAGACTTCAATGTAAGGGCTAAGACCATAAATCTCTTAGAATAAAACATAGGGCAAAAACAAAACATTGGATTTGGCAGTGATTTCTTGGGTAGACACCAAAGGCACAGACGACAAAAGAAAGAAGACAAATTAGACTTCATGAAAATTTAAAACTTTTGTGCCTCAAAGAACGCAATCAACAGAGGGAAAATACTTCTTGCCAACAAAATGGGAGGATATTGTCAAATAACATATCTGGTAAGAAGGGATTTATATCCAGCATATATAGGAAACTCTTAAAATTTAACCAAAAACCAAACAACCCAGTTCAAAAATAGGCAAAGGCCTTGAATAGATATTTATCCAAAGAAGACATACAGATAGCCAACTAGTATATGAAAAGATGCTCAACATCACTAACTATTAGGAAATACAAATCAAAACCATAATGAGATACGATCTCACACCCATTAGGATGGCTACTATCTTCAAGCCCCAAAGAAAAATCAGAAAATAACAAGTATTGGTGAGGATGCAGAAGAATTAGTACCCTTGTGCACTGATGGTGTGAATTTTAAATGATACAGTGCTGTGGAAAACAGTATCATGATTCCTCAAAAAAATTAAAAATAGAGTTACCATATGATTTAGCAATTTCACTTCTGAGTGTACAGTAGCACCTCCACCCCATTATTTGTGGCTTCACTTTCTGAAGTTTCAGTTGTCCATAGTCAACCATCATCCAAAAATATTAAATGGGAAGTTCCAGAAATAATTCATAAGTTTTAAATTGTGCCTCATTGTAAGTAATGTGATGAAATCTCACAGCATCCCTCTTCTTCCGCACAGGATGTGAATCATCCTCTTGTCCAATGTATCCATGCTGTATATGCCACCTGTTAGTCACTTAGTAGTGGCTGTTGGGATAACATCTCAGTTATCCAGTTGAAAAAGCAAAGTATGATATATAGATAGCTCAATACGATCCACAGTTTCAAGTGTCCCCTAGGGGTCTTAGAACATATTCCTGCCAGGTGCAGTGGCTCACACCTGTAATCCCAGCACTTTGGGAGGCCAAGGTGGGAGGATCAGTCGGTCAGGAGTTCAAGACCAGCCTGGCCAACATGGTGAAATCCCATCTCTACTAAAAATATAAAAATTACCCAGGCATGGTGATATGCACCTGTGGTCCCAGCTACTTGGGAGGGTAAGGAAGGAGAATCACTTGAGCCTGGGAGGTGAGGTTGCAGTGAGCCGAGATTGTGTCACTGTACTCTAGCCTGGGTGGCAGAGCGAGACAGCATCTAAAAAAAAAGAAAATATTCCCACAGAGAAGGGAAGACTACTCTGTACCCAAAATAATTGAAAACAGAGTCTTGAAGAGATATTTGCACACCCATGTTCAAAGCAGCAATATTCACAAAATCCATAGGTGGAAGCATTCCAAATGTCCATTGATGAATGAATGAAGAAACAAAATGTGGTATATATCTGCAGTGGAATATTATTCAGCCTGAAAAAGGAAGGAAATCTTGTCACATGCTATGACATGGATGAATCTTGAGGACATAATGCTAAATGAAATGAATTTATCACAAAAAGACAAATACTATATGATTTCACTTAACATGACATCAAGATCACAGAAACAGAAAATAGGATGGCGGTTACTAGGGGCCAGAAGGAGAATTAAAGGAGAGTTGTTTAATGGATATACAGTTTCAGTTTTACAAAATCAGAAAGTTCTGGAGATCTGTTTCAAAACAATGTGAATATACTAATACTATTAACTGCATACTTAAAAATGGTTAAAGGCTGAGCATGATGGCTCATACCTGTAATCTCAGCACTTTGGGAGGCCGAAGAGGACGGATCACTTGAGATCAAGAGTTTGAGACCAGCCTGGGCAATGTGGCAGAATCCCGTCTCTACTAAAAATACAAAAATTAGCTGGGCATGGTGGCATGAGCCTGTAATCCCAGCTACTTGGGAGGCTGAGGAAGGAGAATCGCTTGAACCCAGGAAAGGGAGGTTGCAGTGAGCCAGTCATGCTACTGCACTCCAACCTGGGTGACAGAGTGAGACTCCATCTCAAAAAAAAAAAAAAATAGGTTAAGATGGTAAATATTATGTGTATTTTACTACAGTAAAAAAAAATTATTAAAAAGTTATTGAGGAGCCCAAATAACTTCTGTTTATGTGAGTTATTGCTATGTACAATATTAGGAATTAACACTGAGAAGTTTTTAAATTTTATTATTTAAAATTATACTAAACTATTATATCACATATTAACAAATAATGTAGTATTTTCATGAAAAATGACTGTATTTTTCTTTTTTTTAATTTTATTATTATACTTTAACTTTTAGGGTACATATGCACAATGTACATGTTTGTTACATATGTATCCATGTGCCATGTTGGTGTGCTGCACCCATTAACTCGTCATTTAGCATTAGGTATATCACCTAATGCTATCCCTCCCGCGTCCCCCCACCCCACAACAGTCCCCAGAGTGTGATGTTCCCCTTCCTGTGTCCATATGTTCTCACTGTTCAGTTCCCCGCTATGAGTGAGAACATGCGGTGTTTAGTTTTTTGTCCTTGTGATAGTTTACTGAGAATGATGATTTCCAGTTTCATCCATGTCCCTACAAAGGACATGAACTCATCATTTTTTATGGCTGCATAGTATTCCATGGTGTATATGTGCCACACTTTCTTCATCCAGTCTATCGTTGTTGGACATTTGGGTTGGTTTCAAGTCTTTGCTATTGTGAATAGTGCTGCAATAAACATACATGTGCATGTGTCTTTATAGCAGCATGATTTATAGTCCTTTGGGTATATACCCAGTAATGGGATGGCTGGCTCAAATGGTATTTCTAGTTCTAGATCCCTGAGGAATTGCCACACTGACTTCCACAATGGTTGAACTAGTTTACAGTCCCACCAACAGTGTAAAAGTGTTCCTATTTCTCCACATCCCCTCCAGCACCTGTTGTTTCCTGACTTTTTAATGATCACCATTCTAACTGGTGTGAGATGGTATCTCGTGGTGATTTTGATTTGCATTTCTCTGATGGCCAGTGATGATGAGCATCTTTTCATGTGTTTTTTGGCTGCATAAATGTCTTCTTTTGAGAAGTGTCTGTTCATGTCCTTTGCCCACTTTTTGATGGGGTTGTTTGTTTTTTTCTTGTAAATTTGTTTGAGTTCATTGTAGATTCTAGATTCTAGATATTAGCCCTTTGTCAGATGAGTAGGTTGCGAAAATTTTCTCCCATTCTGTAGGTTGCCTGTTCACTCTGATGGTAGTTTCTTTTGCTGTGCAGAAGCTCTTTAGTTTAATTAGATCCCATTTGTCAATTTTGGCTTTTGTTGCCATTGCTTTTGGTGTTTTAGACATGAAGTCCTTGCCCATGCCTATGTCCTGAATGGTAATGCCTAGGTTTTCTTCTAGGATTTTTATGGTTTTAGGTTTAACATGTAAATCTTTAATCCATCTTGAATTAATTTTTGTATAAGGTGTAAGGAAGGGATCCAGTTTCAGCTTTCTACATATGGCTAGCCAGGTTTCCCAGCACCATTTATGAAATAGGGAATCCTTTCCCCATTGCTTGTTTTTGTCAGGTTTGTCAAAGATCAGATAGTTGTAGATATGCGGCATTATTTCTGAGGGCTCTGTTCTGTTCCATTGATCTATATCTCTGTTGTGGTACCAGTACCATGCTGTTCTGGTTATTGTAGCCTTGTAGTATAGTTGGAAGTCAGGTAGCGTGATGCCTCCAGCTTTGTTCTTTTGGCTTAGGATTGACTTGGCAATGTGGGCTCTTGTATGGTTCCATATGAACTTTAAAGTAGTTTTTTCCAATTCTGTGAAGAAAGTCATTGGTAGCTTGATGGGGATGGCACTGAATCTATACATTACCTTGGGCAGTATGGCCATTTTCACGATATTGATTCTTCCAACCCATGAGCATGGAATGTTCTTCCATTTGTTTGTATCCTCTTTGATTTCATTGAGCAGTGGTTTGTAGTTCTCCTTGAAGAGGTCCTTCACGTCCCTTGTAAGTTGGATTCCTAGGTATTTTATTCTCTTTGAAGCAATTGTGAATGGGAGTTCACTCATGATTTGGCTCTGTTTGTCTGTTATTGGTGTATAAGAATGCTTGTGATTTTTGTACATTGATTTTGTATCCTGAGACTTTGCTGAAGTTGCTAATCAGCTTAAGGAGATTTTGGGCTGAGACAATGGGGTTTTCTAGATATACAATCATGTCAACTGCAGACAGGGACAATTTGACTTCCACTTTTCCTAACTGAATACCCTTTATTTCCTTCTCCTGCCTAATTGCCCTGACCAGAACTTCCAGCACTATGTTGAATAGGAGTGGTGAGAGAGGGCATCCCTGTCTTGTGCCAGTTTTCAAAGGGAATGCTTCCAGTTTTTGCCCATTCAGTATGATATTGGCTGTGGGTTTGTCCTAGATAGCTCTTATTATTTTGAGATACGTCGCATCAATACCTAATTTATTGAGAGTTTTTAGCATGAAGGGTTGTTGAATTTTGTCAAAGGCCTTTTCTGCATCTATTGAGATAATCATGTGGTTTTTGTCTTTGGTTCTGTTTATATGCTGGATTACATTTATGGATTTACGTATGTTGAACCAGCCTTGCATCCCAGAGATGAAGCCCACTTGATCATGGTGGATAAGCTTTTTGATGTGCTGCTGGATTCACTTTGCCAGTATTTTATTGAGGATTTTTGCATCAATGTTCATCAAGGATATTGGTCTAAAATTCTCTTTTTCGGTTGTGTCTCTGCCAGGCTTTGGTATCAGGATGATGCTGGCCTCATAAAATGAGTTAGGGAGGATACTCTCTTTTTCTGTTGATTGGAATAGTTTCAGAAGGAATGGTACCAGTTCCTCCTTGTACCTCTGGTAGAATTCAGCTGTGAATCCATCTGGTCCTGGACTCTTTTTGGTTGGTAAGCTATTGATTATTGCCACAATTTCAGAACCTGTTATTGGTCTATTCAGAGATTCATCTTCTTCCTGATTTAGTCTTGGGAGGGTGTATGTGTTGAGGAATTTATCCATTTCTTCTAGATTTTCTAGTTTATTTGCGTATAGGTGTTTGTAGTATTCTCTGATGGTAGTTTGTATTTCTGTGGGATCGGTGGTGATATCCTCTGTATCATTTTTTATTGCGTCTATTTGATTCTTCCCTCTTTTCTTCTTTATTACTGTGGCTAGCAGTCTATCAATTTTGTTGATCTTTTCAAAAAAACCAGCTCCTGGATTCATTAATTTTTTGAAGGGTTTTTTGTGTCTCTATTTCCTTCAGTTCTGCTCTGATTTTAGTTCTTTCTTGCCTTCTGCTAGTTTTTGAATGTGTTTGCTCTTGCTTTTCTAGTTCTTTTAATTGTGATGTTAGGGTGTCAATTTTGGATCTTTCCTGCTTTCTCTTGTGGGCATTTAGTGCTATAAATTTCCCTCTACACACTGCTTTGAATGTGTCCCAGAGATTCTGGTATGTTATGTCTTTGTTCTCATTGATTTCAAAGAACATCTTTATTTCTGTCTTCATTTCGTTATGTACCCAGTAGTCATTCAGGAGCAGCTTGTTCAGTTTCCATGTAGTTGAGCGGTTTTGAGTGAGTTTCTTAATCCTGAGTTCTAGTTTGATTGCACTGTGGTCTGAGAGACAGTTTGTTATAATTTCTGTTCTTTTACATTTGCTGAGGAGAGCTTTACTTCCAACTATGTGGTCGATTTTGGAATAGGTGTGGTGTGGTGCTGAAAAAAATGTGTATTCTGTTCATTAGGGGTGGAGAGTTCTGTAGATGTCTATTAAGTCCACTTGGTGCAGAGCTGAGTTCAATTCCTGGGTATCTTTGTTAACTTTCTGTCTCGTTGATCTGTCTAATGTTGACAGTGGGGTGTTAAAATCTCCCATTATTATTGTCTGGGAGTCTAAGTCTCTTTGTAGGTCACTAAGGACTTGCTTTATGAATCTGGGTGCTCCTGTATTTGGTGTGTATATATTTAGGATAGTTAGCTCTTCTTGTTGAATTGATCCCTTTACCATTATGTAATGGCCTTCTTTGTCTCTTTTGATCTTTGTTGGTTTAAAGTCTGTTTTATCAGAGACTAGGATTGCAACCCCTGCCTTTTTTTGTTTTCCATTTGCTTGGTAGATCTTCCTCCATCCCTTTATTTTGAGCCTATGTGTGTCTCTGCACATGAGATGGGTTTTCTGAATACAGCACACTGATGGGTCTTGACTCTTTATCCAATTTGCCGGTCTGTGTCTTTTAATTGGAGCATTTAGCCCATTTACATTTAAAGTTGATATTGTTATGTGTGAATTGGATCCTGTAATTATGATGTTCGCTGGTTATTTTGCTCATTAGTTGATGCAGTTTCTTCCTAGCCTTGATGGTCTTTACAATTTGGCATGTTGTTGCAGTGGCTGGCACTGGTTGTTCTTTTCCATGTTTAGTGCTTCCTTCAGGAGCTCTTTTAGGGCAGGCCTGGTGGTGACAAAATCTCTCAGCATTTGCTTGTCTGTAAAATATTTTATTTCTCCTTCACTTATGAAGCTTAGTTTGGCTGGATATGAGATTCTGGGTTGAAAATTCTTTTCTTTAAGAATGTTGAATATCGGCCCCCACTCTCTTCTGGCTTGTAGAGTTTCTGCCGAGAGATCAGGTGTTAATCTGATGGGCTTCCCTTTGTGGGTAACCCGACCTTTCTCTCTGGCTGCCCTTAACATTTTTTCCTTCATTTCAACTTTGGTGAATCTGACAATTATGTGTCTTGGAGTTGCTCTTCTCGAGGAGTATCTTTGTGGCGTTCTCTGTATTTCCTGAATCTGAATGTTGGCCTGCCTTGCTAGATTGGGGAAGTTCTCCTGGATAATATCCTGCAGAGTGTTTTCCAACTTGGTTCCATTCTCCCCGTCACTTTCAGGTACACCAATCAGGTGTAGATTTAGTCTTTTCACATAGTCCCATATTTCTTGGGGGCTTTGTTTGTTTCTTTTTATTCTTTTTTCTCTAAACTTCTCTTCTCGCTTCATTTCATTCATTTGATCTTCCATCACTGATACCCTTTCTTCCAGTTGATCGCATCGGGTATTGAGGCTTCTGCATTCGTCACGTAGCTCTCATGCCTTGGTTTTCAGCTCCATCAGGTCCTTTCAGGACTTCTCTGCATTGGTTATTCTAGTTATCCATTCATCTAATTTTTTTTCAAAGCTTTAAACTTCTTTGCCATTGGTTCGAATTTCCTCCTGTAGCTTGGAGTAGTTTGATCGTCTGAAGCCTTCTCCTCTCAACTCGTCAAAGTCATTCTCCGTCCAGCTTTGTTCTGTTGCTGGTGAGGAATTGCATTCCTTTGGAGGAGGAGAGGTGCTCTGCTTTTTAGAGTTTCCAGTTTTTCTGCTCTGTTTTCTCCCCGTCTTTGTGGTTTTATCTACTTTTGGTCTTTGATGATGGTGATGTACAGATGGGTTTTTGGTGTGGATGTCCTTTCTGTTTGTTAGTTTTCCTTCTAACAGACAGGATCCTCAGCTGCAGGTCTGTTGGAGTTTGCTAGAGGTCCACTCCAGACTCTGTTTGCCTGGGTATCAGCAGCGGTGGCTGCAGAGCAGCGGATTTTCGTGAACAGCGAATGCTGCTGTCTGATCGTCCCTCTGGAAGTTTTGTCTCAGAGGAGTACCCGGCCATGTGAGGTGTCAGTCTGCCCCTACTGGGGGGGTGCCTCCCAGTTAGGCTGCTCAGGGGTCAGGGACCCAGTTGAGGAGGCAGCCTGCCCATTCTCAGATCTCCAGCTGTGTGCTGGGAGAACCACTACTCTCTTCAAAGCTGTCAGACAGGGACATTTAGGTATGCAGAGGTTCCTGCTGACTTTTTGTTTGTCTGTGCCCTGCCCCCAGAGGTGGAGCCTACAGAGGCAGGCAGGCCTCCTTGAGCTGTGGTGGGCTCCACCCAGTTCGAGCTTCCCGGCTGCTTTGTTTACCTAAGCAAGCCTGGGCAATGGCGGGCGCCCCTCCCCCAGCCTCGCTGCCACCTTGTAGTTTGATCTCAGACTGCTGTGCTAGCAATCAGAGAGATTCCATGGGCATAGGACCCTCTGAGCCAGGGGCGGCATATAATCTCCTGGTGTGCCGTTTTTTAAGCCCGTTGGAAAAGCGCAGTATTAGGGTGGGAGTGACCTGATTTTCCGGGTGCCGTCTGTCACCCCTTTCTTTGACTAGGAAAGGGACCTCCCTTACCCCTTGCACTTCCTGAGTGAGGCAAGGCCTCGCCCTGCTTCGTCTCGCGCACGGTGCCCTGCACCCACTGTCCTGCGCCCACTCTCTGGCACTCCCTAGTGAGATGAACCCAGTACCTCAGATGGAAATGCAGAAATCACCCGTCTTCTGTGTCACTGACGCTGGGAGCTGTAGACCAGAGCTGTTCCTATTTGGCCATCTTGGCTCCACCCCAAAAAATGACTATATTTTTCAAAACAAAAACAGTTCGTTGGGAAGACTGACATTGTTTTTCATTTTTGCCAGTGTCTAATATCTGACTTAATTGGAAACAGCTTTCTGCATTCAATATGTTGTAATGTGTTTTGGTTGTATTCTATGAAGAAAATTTGACCTTATGAAATATATAATGTTAAAGAGAATTTAATTACTTCTCAAATGATTGGAGGTTATAATTTTTGATACTACACAAAAACTCACAAATTATAGTTTCTTAAGTTAGTTTCATTGTGGAATCAAAGCATACATAGGCCTATGTGGCATTTTCAACTGCATCTTTTATTGATGTGTGATTTTGTAATGTCATGCATTATTTATTTGGAAAACATTGATTCCTGTACTCGTGCAGATCTTCCAAATGTTGTCACATTTCATTACGCAATATTGAAAAATAACATTTGTTAATATAACCACTGATTATAGGGAAGAGGAAAGAGATTGGGATAGGAAAGAAGCATAAAAGTGGGCTAGTTTCTGAAATGTTGGCAAAGTTCCAATTCTTGTGGTATCGTGATTTTATAGTAATCAGTTTGTTCTTTGCTTTATTGTTTTAAGTATGACCCCCCTAAACAATATAGTTTACTTTTGACTGGTCTTAAATTTACATAAATGGAATCATATGATATATACATGTTTGTACCTGTTTTCTTTTGTTCAATATTATGTTTTAGAATGTATTTCTTTTGTGCGTGTGTCTAGTATTTCACTATCCAAATAGATCACAATTTTTAAATCCATTTTATTGTTGCTGAACATTTACATTATTTTCAGATTTGGAAAATTTTAAAGTGCTGCTGTGAACATTTTTGCATATGTATTCTATTCTGTACTGTATAAGCATGCATTTCTATAGGATATAAACCTAGGAATTGCTGGGTCATAGGATATGCACATTTTCAATTTTAGCATAATAGATGATGCCAAACTTTTTTCATCAACCCTTTAAGAAAGCTCCCTTTGCTCCACATCCTCGCCAATACTTGGTATTTTTAATTTCATTAAAATTTAATGTCAATTAAGAGACTTCTTAAAATTTCAGCCTCTCTGGGGAGAAGTGTGCAGTAGTACCTTGTGTAATTATCTGAATACTGATGTGATGGAGCAAGTTTTCACATTTACTGAATATTTGGATTTCTTCTTTTATAAAGTGCACATTCAATTTTTGCCCCTTTTTCTATTGATTAACTTTCCTTACTGATCTATGGATATTCTTTGTATATTCTAGCTACAAACCCTATTTTGACGGAAAATATATACAATTAATTTGGCACCAGGTTTACTTAACTTTCAGGACAGGAAACATAGCATATTAGCATTACAGCATCAGGTATGCTAGGCCATATTTTAGTTCCTCATGTCAGTTCTAAGGTGAAAGATCAGGTGGGTAAGTGTGGACCACTCTGCCTTACAAAACACAGGATCTTCTAGCAGCCCATACACACAACTGTCAGATTCCCAAGGCACATGCTTGGTTACATGAATCACACTAAGCATAGGGAAGCTGCAGCCTTTGTTTTTCAATAGGGATATGTAGTTTATTCATAGGCCTTTGAGTTAGATGCAGTTCACCAAACTGGGGTCAGTTTTACAGTAAATAATGTTGCCTGGAAACACAGCTAACTTCTCACTTTTTAGCATAATCCAATATATTTCCATGGAATTCATGTTAGGAGAGGGTAAACTTGAGAGCATTTCTTCATGGAGAAAGAGTTTAGTTAACCCTTTCTGTTGGTTAGCCGTTTCTCTCTGGAAAAATAATTGATATCATTACAAAATTGAGTCTTCTAAGCCATGAATAAATATTTCCATCTTGGCCGGGCACGGTGGCTCATGCCTGTAATCCCAGCACTTTGGGAGGCTGAGGTGGGTGGATCACGAGGTCAAGGGATGGAGACTATCCTGGCCAACATGGCGAAACCCTGTCTCTACTAAAAATACAAAAAATTAGCCACGCGTGGTGGCGCGTGCCTGTAGTCCCAGCTACTCGGGAGGCTGAGGCAGGAGAATCCCTTGAACCCGGGTGACAGAGGTTGTAGTTAGCCAAGATCGTGCCAGTGCACTCCAGTCTGGGCAACAAAGCGAGACTCCGTCTCAAAAAAAAAAAAAAAAAAAAAAAGAATATGTATATATATCCATCTCTTTAGACTTTCTTTACTTTTTCGCAATAAAACTTAACAGTTTTTTATAGCAGTCATGCATATTGTTTTTGGATTTGTGCCAAGTACTTGACATTTTTATGCCACTATGAATGGTTTTCAAATTTTTAGTTTCTGTTTTTGTTAGTTTGTAGGAATACAGTTGATTTTGTACATTGATTTTGTATCCAACACCTTGCTAAATTCTCTTACTAATTCTAATAAATTGTAACTTCTTGTGGATGTTCTACATACTCAATTATATTATTTGTAAATAATGTTTTACAATTTTGTTTCTTTTTTAATATGTTTTGATGTCTTTTTCTGACCTTAATGTACCAGCTGGGACAATGTTGAATAAAAGTGATGATAGATGCTCAATCTCAAATATTTCACCCTTGCAATATTTGCTGGGGCCTTTTTAACAAGTTAAAGAAGATTCTGTATTACAGGCTGCTAAGACTATTTTTTAGAATATAAATGGACATTATTTTATTAAATGCTCTTCTGCATCTGTTTAGATGATTATATTATATAGCTTTCCCCTAAATCTGTTAATTGGTCAAGTTACCTCAATAGATATGCTAACATTAAGCCAAATATGTGTTCTTGGGTTAAGTCTAATTTGTTCAAGATGTGTTATCCTTTTCTAATAAATTAATATTTTCATTAAAACTTTTGCCTCTATATTCATGAGAATTTTCTTTAATTTTGCCTTTGCCTATTGAGTTTTGGTATAAAGGCCCATGAAATGAGTTAGAGAATAGGCTCATTTTTCCAGTTTTCTATAATTTGTGTAATATTGGAGATATTTTTTTCCTTGAATAAATGTTTGGTGGAACTTATTAGTGAAGCCAACTGGAATATTCTTTGTGGGAAGGTTTTTAATTACAAAGTCAATTTCTTTAACAGTTATAGAACTCTCTGGGTTTTCTATTTCTTCTTATGTCTATTGCAGTAAGCTATACTTTTCTAGGAATTTGCTTCTCTCTTTCTTGGTCAGTCACACTACAGGTTTAATTTAGTCTTTTCAAAGAAGCAATTTTGGCTTTGCTGATCCTCTCTATTATATGCTTAGGTACTATATTATAATTTTTGCTTTTACCTTTTTATTTTACTGTTTCTACTTTTGGGGGGAGGGGATGAGGCTCATACTGCTATTTGGGAGTCCACCAAAAGTGCAACTCTACCTCTCAACTCACTCTTCTAGACTACCATTATAAAAACAGCAGAGAGTTTCACTTACTCTCTAGTTTTCCTGTCTCTCCATGTCTTGGCTTGGAGAAAGTTGGTTGATGTTTTGTAGAAGATTTTTTTAAAAATTTAATTATGGCACAATCTTTCTAGCAGTAGAATAACAAGGCCTAACTTCAGTTTTACCATGAGAATAAAGCGAAGTGATTTAAATGAAAACACTTTGAAAAAAAAAAATAATAAGACCAATATAAATGTTAAATGTTCTCATTCTCACTGTTGCTAGTTTTTGGGTTCACCAAATGCTTAGATATATTCAAAGTTCCCTCAACCATGATTTGCAATAACTGGGGAAAGTCCCCAAGAATTAGTAGTTGAGAGACCAAAATGTGCTACAACTTTAGCAATGTTAGTATATGTCTCGTTGCACTGGACTTAATTAGCTCTTGTTCTAGTTCTAGCCAGTAATTTGAAATCCAACAGAATGGACAGGTTTATTAACAGAAAGACTCTTGAAGTTGAAGTTGTTTGGGTTAATTGCCTTTTTTGAATCAACTAATTAAACATACAGAGGGCAGCGATCTAACCTCTGAAGACGATAAGTTGACTGAGACGTTTGTTAGGATTGAAAAATTTACAACTTCTGCTGAAGTCCTACAGCAGTATTTTCTTGAAATCTGAAATGCATGTTGTTTAAAAGTACAGGCTTTGGAGTGGGAACTCCTTGGTATAGGAACTCCTCTGCTTCCTGAGTAACCTCACTTTCTCCAACTGTAAATTGGAAGTAAGAGTACCTATCTCAAACGAGTTGTGAAGATTAAATTAGCTAATCTGTGTAAAGGTCTTAACTTTGTGGGACATAATAGGTGCTCAGTATGTAGTTTATGAATTAATGAAAAATTAATAAGCCTTTTTGTAGAGAGAAGAACTGAATATATTATAGTAAAATGAAAATCTATTAAGTGCCATAGGAAGGACACAAAGAGTCAAACACTGAAAAGGGCTTCCTACTGAATGGGAATTGCAAGGAGATTTCGTGTTAGAGATGACATTTGAACTAAATCTCGAAGGTTTGAAGATAGAGTGGAATTGCAGCAGTTGTGCTTGGGACAGAAGATATTTCATGTGGAGGTGATGATGTGTATGATCCAAGACTGGGTGGAGGTGGGATGCCTGGGGTTTAAGCAGGAAAGCATAGGGATTTTAAAGGATAGTGGGTAATACTAGAGAGTAAATACATTGAAAAAGATTTGGGATTCAATGCTTCGAAGTATTTTGACATCATTTTGTGTGTTCTTGAGAGCCATTAGAGAGTTTAAGCCGTGCTTTAAGGAGAACAATGCTATGACATGAGTTGGTTACAGGGCGGGGGGATTTGGAAGAAGAAAGACCTATTAGGAAGATTTTGCAATGGTGAAAGAAGATAGATTACAAAAACCTTACAAAATATGAGTAAAACTGCCTGCAAATTAACTAGTAAGAGATGATACCTGAAGGAAGAATTCAAAGGTGATTCTCACATTAAAAATCTAAACAGTTGGGACAATAGCTGTATCATTTGCAAACACAATGAAAATGAGCAGGTTGTAAAGAAAGATCACAATTATGGTTTTGAACACATTGAGTTTGAATTTTGTATGATAGAAAGGACAGCCAACTGGAAATGTCAACTTGAGATAGTTTGAACTATAAATATTTGGGAATCATCTGCATGGAAGTAATAGTTGGAATCCTGGGAATGAATCAGCTCAAAGTGTGGTAGAAAACTATTTAGAGCAATGCTAGAGGAATACGTGGCTGTATCCATGGAAGAAGGGCAGACAGCAAAAGAGAAGGAAACTATAGTTAGAGGGATAGAGCAGAAAAAATAGAACTGACATTTCTTATTAAAATTTAAGAAAATTTGCAAGTTATTTGACTAGGTTTTCTGAAAGAAAGCTATTACCATTGTTAGGAAGAATAACTAGGTAGCTTTATTACCTTTAACATGTAGTCTGCTATGTTAAACAGAAATAGTGCATTAAAATTCGTTATATTTGCGAGTGTGGTTCTACCTTTTATGGACAGATTTTTGTCTTTCTTTCTTTGGAAAGCAATAAATTACAAAGTCAGTTAGAGCTTCTTTTTTCACCCACCCTATAGAAATAGATACATTGCCAAGCATTGCAAGTACCATATTTTCCACATAGAATATCTAGGTATCAAGATTATCTCTAGTTAAAGCTTCGTTTGGGGAAAAAAAAAAAAGAAGAAGAAGAAGAAAAGGAAAAAACTTTTTATGATCTTGAAGAAATTCATGGTCTTTGAAATTTCTAGAAAAGCCTCAAAAAATAGGAATTCCTGCTGATAATGCATTGGTGGTGGTAATAATAATTGCAATTAATATTTACTGAATGGTACTGTTTGCCATACATTGTTCTAAGTGTTTTACGTGCATTTTTTTCATACAACAGTATTTACTGAGTGCCTATGCTGTACCAGGCACTGTTCTGGGCATTTGATTTAGGTTAATAAATAAAACAAACTAAAATTCTTGCTCTCGTGGACGTTTTCTTTAGTGAGAGAAGACAGATAATAACCAGTAACCCTAATAAATAAAGTATGTGGACTCTAAGAAGATGATAAGTCCATGGTAAAAGTAGAGCAGGGTAAGTGGATTCAGGAGTGCTGAATTGGGGTTGGGTGATGGAAATGGATTGCTTTTTTTTTCTTCTTGAGACGGAGTCTCACTCTGTCACCCAGGCTGGAGTGCAGTGGTGCAATCTCGGCTCTCTGCAACCTCTGCCTGCTGGTTCAAGCAATTCTCCTGCCTCAGCCTCCCTAGCAGCTGGGACTACAGGCACATGCCACCATGCCTAGCTATTTTTTTGTATTTTTAGTACAGGTGGGGTTTCACCATGCTAGTGGGTGCTATTTTTTTGTATTTTTCGTACAGGTGGGGTTTCACCATGCTAGTGGGTGTTTAGTACAGGTGGGGTTTCACCAGGCCAGTCTCGAACTCCTGACCTCATGATCTGCCCACCTCAGCCTCCCAAAGTGCTGGGATTACAGGTGTGAACTGCCATGCCTGGCCAGATTGCATTATTAAGTAGGATGGTGAGAATAGGCCTAATGGAGAAGATTGCATTGGAGATAACCATGCAGATATCTGAGAGAGTACCAGGGAAATGGAGCAATCTGTGCAAAGGCCCCAAGGTAGAAACATGTCTGCGATATCCAAGGAACAACAAAATGATTAATATGATTCCATTTTGAGGAAGTTATGGTTTCAGGCATGATGGAGCCACAGTCCATTGGCTCCTACTCCTGACTCATGGCTGTTTGCTCTCTCCAAGGAACATGTAGATTAGGAAATTGTATCACAGCCATGGGTTTAAACACTGGAGGAACCAGAGGTGGTGATTCACTGAATTAGAATTCCCCTAACCAACTGCAGTATAAAAATCCCTGAAGAAGTGTGTGCTGACTTGATCAGAGGCATAAAGGAAAAGAATCTCAAAGTGAAAGGACCAGTTGGAATGCCTTCCAAGACTTTGAGAATCACTACAAGAAAAACGCCTGTGGTAAAGGTTCTAAGACATGGAATCACTCCCAGAAGAGCATCCACAAGCAGTTTATTGACTTGCACAGTCCTCCTGAGATTGTTAAATAGATTTATTCGATCAGTATTGAGCCAAGAGTTGAGGTTGAAGTCACCATTGCAGATGCTTAGGTCAGCTATTTTAATAAATTGATTATCAGTTGTTTTTTTCTTTTTAAGAGGTCAGTATGGTTCAAAGTGTTTAAGGGAGAGAGCAGTAGTTAAGATTAGAGAGGAAATGGACATGGGGAGAGTGAGGCAGATCTTGTTACTACAACCCTATGAGATATGTACCATTATAATCTGCACTTTTCAGATGAGGAAACTGAGATACAAACAAGTCAAGTAAACTGCCACATCTGTAAAATCAAGAGCCAGCTGTAACAACAAACAGTTTCATCCGATTATGTACTGAAGGTTTCAAAATGATTTAATTGCTAATTCCTTTATGGCTTTCTGTAAAATATTAGGTAAAAGGTCAGTTCTGGAGTAGATGATTTCATTTAACAATGGCTCTGTGATTTTCTTTCTTTGTAAACCACGATGACCATTTATAGGGCTTGTAATTTCATCAAAGTTTCTTCAATTGCATGTGACTTCTTTTTGTTGGAAGTACAGTAAGCATCCCTTAATACAAGGCTTTTATATTAGAACCAATTTAAGTTTTGGTTTAGTTCTTCTAGGCTTTTCATATTGAGCCTTCTTAGAAACAGAGATACAGTCATAATCATAATGATGTAATATGTTTTCTTTAGTTCTTATATACAGAAAGCCATTCTAGATCATAATATAGTGCTAATGTCATTTATACATTACCTATGGACATGCTACTGATAATTGAAATGAATCGATGTAATGATAGTTACAGATTATCTGGCCCATGTATGTATTACCCATGCTTAGAATGAATCAATACCTTAATAATATAATTTGATATAGAAAAACATTTTAATAAAGACAATTATTTAAATGATAGAAAGTCTAAGAAAAAAATGTTTATGCCTACCTAGTACAGTGATCCCCTAACTCATCCATAAACCACTCTTCACTTTACTTCCAGGTTAAATGACTAGAGGGATTTGAAAGTCACAGTGGATCATTACATGAAACGATATTTAATAATTCATTTTTACACTAGATTGCTAGTTAGCTATTATTTTTTCTAAAGTAAATTTAGCGTATTGGGATTCCGTTTTTATCTACTTCATTATATTAAGTCGAATTGATCCAAACTGTTGATTTTTATGACCTGTGAGCTTTTCAGCATTGACTTTGTGGAGATGATCATTTAAAGAACAGTACTTTGCTAGATTTATGGTTGTTTAGATAATATTTTGTTAATCCGACAGTTAATAAAAAATGAGAAGTTATTTTAGTGGTGTTTCTTAGTAGTCTTCTCACAGAAGCAGTGAATGCATAAATCATAATTATGTGGGGTTGATGATTTTAATTGTTTGGTACTAACATGCTTTTGTCAAGTGGGGGCATCATTGATCTTTCTTAAGTAAGCAGTGTAGTAAGAATGCTTTGCTTTTTAAACTTAAATGGTATTAGGAGTAAATACTTGTTCTCTTTTCATTTTACTTTAGAAGGCCTCTATTTAATATGTAAGTTTTCTTATAATAGCTAGCACTTTTAATTAGTAGCAAGATTTAAAGACCAGAAACATTTAGCAGTTTTCTTTGTAGTTTTCAATTGTACTAGCCTCTAAGGTTACCATCACAAAATGCAGTTGTTATTCAGTAAAAGAAAATGACATGGTTTTAATAATAATAAAAGTTTAGAATAAAATTGTTATTATATAATCTTAGATTTGTTATTATTATTGATGTTTTAAGTATATGAACAAGGGTAAAACTATATACTTACGATTTAAAACACACACACTACTAACTCACCTAGTATTCAAAAGTAGCTCTCAGTGATAATTAGAAAATATTTTGAGCATATCCAAAATACATACTGTTGTGTGCTGTTGCTACCAACACCTGACTGTTGCTAATAACTCTAAAACTGTTTTGCCATCATTAAATTTATATAAGAAGCATGTTTGAATATGGTTATCATTGTGCTGTTTGCTTAAAATGCATATATGATTACTGTGTTTTTAAAACTAATGATAATTTTCATCTTTCCACTACTAAAAATTTATGTTACATTTGGACCTCGAAATACATTATTTTTAACCTAGTCGAAAAGGAACCATACTTATACATGATTGCATTTGGGGGAAATTTTGAGGGTGTGAGAATTACATAGGTATTTAGCCTTAAGTGTTTCAAAACTTTAACATGATGTTTCCATCAGTAAAGCTCTTGGCCTGTTCTTATGTATAAGTTTAAAATCTTGCATATCTACATCCTTGTCAGGCAAATGCCAAGGGCTGAAACTGAAGATAATTTAAGATTTATGTCTCCCTCTTGGAGGTTACAGTTGTCGTGAATTGACAGTTGTGAAGGATCTAAACTGACATCAAAGGGTTCAAATGATCTGATTAGGTCAATTAATGTTAATTTTCATCTTCCATTAAATTCTTTTAATGTTTTCCCCTTTTCATTTTTTTCTAGCCAAGCCCTATACCAAGTCCTGTTTTGGGGCGAAAGCCAAATGCTAGTCAGTCTTTGCTTGTATGGTGTAAAGAAGTTACAAAGAACTACCGAGGAGTAAAAATCACCAATTTTACTACATCGTGGAGAAATGGTTTATCTTTTTGTGCAATATTACACCACTTTAGACCAGATTTAATGTAAGTAGAAACATTTTCCATTCCCTATATTTTGTAAGTGATAGACATTTTTGAAAAGAACATAAAATAATTTCTTAGCACATCCTGAAATAATTTATATTTGTTTTATTACCCCCACCTCTTGCTTTTGAGAGATATATGTCAGAAAGCTTTTCCTTTTTCATACCTAAAAACAATCTTTTCTCTTTTTAAAGAAAATGGTGGCTGGGCATGGTGGCTCACGCCTGTAATCTCAGCACTTTGGGAGGCCAAGGCGGGCAGATCATCTGAGGTCAGGAGTTCAAGACAAGCCTGACCAACATGGAGAAACCCCATCTCTACTAAAAATACAAAATTAGCCAGGCATGGTGGCACATGCCTGAAATCCCAGCTACTTGGGAGGCTGAGGCAGGAGAATCGCTTGAACCCAGGAGGCAGAGGTTGCAGTGAGCCAAGATCGTGCCATTGCACTCCAGCCTGGGCAACAAGAGCGAAACTCCATCTCAAAAAAAAAAAAAAGAAAAGAAAATGGTTTTCCTCCTTAATCTCAAAGAACTGACTTCAAATTATTATGAAAATTGTGTTAGTGTTAAAATGAGATGAGACAAATAAGCCTGTAATTCTTTACATCGACAACAAGGGATTACCTCATAGTAAATTTGGTTGTCAAGGCTAGTCTTTGGTCCCTTGCCTTAACCTCTCTTTTAGATGGAAAGCTTCAGGCAGTGAAACGTGTAATCACTGTTTTTATTCATTTATTTATTTATTTCCTTAATTTTCCACACTATTAGTTTTGTTGATTGAATTGCTGTGAAATTGCTGGTTACTCCTTAGTATTATTGAATGTCAAATTTTTAGATTCAGTTTGTTTTAAAAACAGCTGTTTTTATCAAATACTATATGTACCCACTGTGCTATTTTCTCCCTCAGTGACTACAAGTCTCTGAATCCTCAAGATATTAAAGAGAACAACAAAAAGGTAAGAATTGATGAGCAAGAAAAACACATAGTTTCAATTTTGGCTTCTCTGCAGGTCTTTATTAACTTGGAGAAAGTGAGGCAGTTTTATGAGGTCATAACTACAACTCACAGAGGGTTGTCTGCTTACTGTGGTTCATTAGGATACATGGTTTACTCTGGTTTATCATGGACTTTTAAATACCACAAGTGCCAGATTGGCATCGTATTATAATATGCATATTCTCTTTTTAACTGTTGAATATTTGTTAAAGCATAGTGCTTTTTTTCTAAGATTTAGCATTTTAAAAATGCACCCAAAACTGTTGTGCCATAGCTGTTATGTAAGTTTAGAAAAATATGTTGGTTGGGAATGAGAACGAGAGCCTAATGGGTAAGCAAGAGAGAATACTTAGGTTCTGAGAAGCAAAAAGATATAAACCTTGGTTCTTTTCATTTTCTAGTAAACCGTATACAGTTATTGTGCTGCATAACAACGTTTTGGTCAAAAACAGACCACATAGATGGTGATGTACCATAAGATTATAACACTTTATCATTACTGTACCTTTTCTATGTTTAGATACACAAATACCATTGTGTTACAATTACCTACACTATTCAGTATGGGAATATGCTGTGCAGCTTTGTGGCTTAGGTATAGCCTAGGTATGTAGTAGGCTGTACCATCTAGGTTTGTGTAAGTACCCACTGTGATGTTTGCACAACAACAAAATCACCTGACAATGCATTTCTCAGCACATATCCCCATTGTTAAGCAACACATGACTATGTTTTCCCACATAATTAATCAATGTATTGAGATCAGAGCTTCCCAGCTGGTATGGGGCAAGGGGATATCAATCCTTTCAGCCTTCAGGGCATCTGTGTAAGGCTGAGTTGCTGGAGCCCTGGGCCAGCTAACTGTGGCCACAGGCTGACTTATCTGTTTACCCCAGCACACAGTATGTGTGTTTTTTGTGCAAGGAGGGAAGTACCTAACTCAGCACACAGTAGGCACTGAATGGTTTTTTCTACTGAATTGAATTCTTCAACTGAAAAATTAATGAAATTTATTATTGTCTTAGAACAGGAGTTCTTAACCTGTGATCTGTGGGTAGAAATCAGGGTGTCCTTGAACATGGTTGAGGGAAAAAATACATTTTACTTTCATAATTCCTTATCTGAAATTTAGCATTTCCTTCAATTATGAATTTAGGCAATAAACCACCATAGTGTTAGCCATGCCTGAGACTTTGTCACCTTTAGAAATCACAGATATTTTCGATATTTTCATGCCATGCTATAGTTGTTGCTGCAGATATCTGCAAATACCTTTTAAACTTACAACTTCTTCAAAATAATTAGTGCAGTCATAAAAAGCACATATATTACTACTTCCCAAATTCATTTTAAGTAATCATAGATGTATTTTTCAGTATAATTGGTTTCTTTTGTAATTCTATGTATTTTATCCACGTAAAACATTATTCTGAGAAGGGACCCATTGCCAAAAGGATTCATGAGACAAAGTGGTTAATAACCTCTGGTCTAAAGTTTTTAACACACTTTAAATTAAATAATTAAAATTACTAGTGATACAAAGTCTTGGGACCTTGATAGAAGTTCAATTAACAAGTTTTTAAATCAAAACAATTTTTCACTTGTATTGCTCTCTAAAACCAAAAATGTGTATTGCTATCAAAAAGATTTTGTTTCTTCAGCCTGGGGAATGTAGCAAGACCCCATCTCTACTAAAAATGAAAATGTTAGCTCAGCGTGGTGGCATGCACCTGTAGTCCCAGCTACTTGGGAGGATGCGGTGGGAGAATCGCTGGAGCCCAGGAGCCCGAGGCTGCAGTGAGCTAGGATCATGCCACTGCTCTCCAGCCTGGGTGACAGAGCAAGACCCTGTGTCCAAAAACAAACAAACAAACAAAAAATGCTTGTTTTTTCACAAATGCATAATGCTGGCCGTAGAGCAATAAAAACCTGGCAGTTTCTATTGAAATATGCCACTAAAAAAAAGATAATCTTTAAAAATCAGTATAGTTTTCTTACAGAAATTACCCTTTGGATGGGCATGTTACAAAGTAAACTGTTCTCATGAATTATTTCTTGTATAATTTTGGAGAGCCCGTGTCTATTAAAGTGAAATGCTTCTTTTTCATTAATTACAATTAAATTATATCTTTGGGTATGGCAGTGCTTTACCTCCATTTTCTTACATTTGAACAAAATGGTAAGCCAATTTAAATACAGACATAAGCATTATAAAATAAACCATTTTTTAAAGTGGATGTTTCAACTTACTGTTCAAAATTTTGAAAAAGAAATATTGTTGATTTTACCTCATTATAAATGTGTAAAGAATATGGGGAATCTCATTAAGTCTTAAGTCACACTTCTTTACATTAGCTTTTCATTAACTTAATAATGCTAAGCATACTTTGGATTTACATATTACTCCATACAGAAGACTATCCCATTAAAATTTTTTTTCAATTAGATCTTCTAGTATAGACAATCATGGCTTTTGAAAGGCTTTATCTTTGATGATTCTATTCATTGTATTATTCAATAAATAATTGTTTTTACATAGTCTTTCCTTTCATCATTTGCTACTTCTTACCTGATAGCTACATTGAGTTGCTACCTGCAAATTACTTCTAGCTTCGCAGATTTCTTCCCAATAACACATGTGCCCCTGAATGGACTTAAAGCACCATAGGAAAACAATACCTGTGTCTTAAATTTCATACAGCTGCATAACATAACTGGCAGTAACTCCTCCTTACCAATTTAATAACATCTATGAATGAATAAGATAATTTTCTTAGAAAGACCTCTTTTTTCACCCCACACAAACAGGTGAAAAACAGTAGGTAGTTAGTTGACCATGGCAGAAGAGGTTAACCTATGGGAAAAGTCCTTTATAAAGCCTTAACCTTGCTTACAAGAAACCTAGTTTGTTTTTAAATTTTTTTTAGTGTAATTAGTGTACATAAAATGAATTGCTACATGAAGCAAATCACCAGCAGGAATTTCCCCACAAGGAAGCTAATCATTTTCCCGGGTCTGTAAAAAGTGCTGAATAAAAAAAGGCATTTTCCTGTGACATCTGATCTTAACCAATATGTCAGTGTTTTTAGATAATTTGGGAATGTTTAGAATACTGCCTGTGGTGCTTTCCCTGATGGCCTGCAATTGATGACTGTCAGTCAAGTTGTCAAGACACATGAAAAGGAAAATGACTTCAATTTTCCTAAAACTGTAAAATAACAAACCAAGCCTATACATGCACACCAACTGAGTCATTCTCTCTAGTAAATATTTTGAGGTACCTATATTATGAAGCCTAGTGCTGTGAAAATTGAAGAGGTTTTAATATCACAATTTGTTTTTCATTTTCTTTCTTACTTGTTCCATAATGTTTGTTAAACTACAAGAATATGAGACAAAGATTAAATTCAAACATAGCAGTGTACTTTAACAAGTAAGTACAGAAGACTGATTCCTTCTGAATTGTTACATAATTTCCTAACATGTCTTTTAAGAAAAACTTTGAATTATAATCCTTAATCTAGGTTGCTAAAAAGAGTAAACATTTTACATCCCAGAGCAAGAATATATCTAGAGGGTTCTTACTTTCTCTGAGAGTATATCTAAACCTTTAGCCATACTTTTTTTTTTGAGACGGAGTCTTGCTCTGTCGCCCAGGCTGGAGTGCAGTGGCGCGATCTCGGCTCACTGCAACCTCCGCCTCCCGGGTTCACGCCATTCTCCTGCCTCAGCCTCTCCGAGTAGCTGGGACTACAGGCGCCCGCCACCACGCCCGGCTAATTTTTTGTATTTTTGGTAGAGACGGGGTTTCACCGTGGTCTCGATCTCCTGACCTCGTGATCCGCCCGCCTCAGCCTCCCAAAGTGCTGGGATTACAAGCGTGAGCCACCGCGCCCGGCCCATACTTTTAATGCTTCCTAGCAACACAATGCTGTTTTCAAGGGTTAGTTCAGGATAGTAATAATTAATTGTAAATTGAGAAACAGCTTAGATTATTCAAAACTAGAAAAACCTGATGTGCCACAGTCACTTAAAGGCTAACAAAAATAATACAATGCAGCCTCACATTCTCAACTAGGTTGTAGTACTCAAAACATTTCATTCTTTCCAAAATGAATGAATTAAATGAAGTCACTCTTTTCATTATGAAAATCAGTCTTAATTGAGCATTTAAAAATGTTTCTGTTTCTAGGCTTAAATTGCATTTATTTGTATTTTATATCAGGTAATCTAGTAGTTAGTTCTTTTGACTTATCTAGCTGTGCTTTTCTTCACAAATCACTGCAATTACATGACCGTGGAAAAGGGAGGTTGATAGGAATGATAAAGCTCAATATGGATTAGTCTAATGTTTCTTTATACTTTAGTTCCTTATCTTAAAAGTCCATTCTCAGAATTTAAAAAAATTTAACTCTCTTTTTGCTTGTTTCATTTATTGGAAAAAATAATTCTTATTTATTACACTTTTTTCTCTTGCCTCTCTCCCCACTTTTACACATCTGACTTTTGGAAATTTATTCTTTTCATGTGACATAATGTCGATAACATGTACCCTCCGATAACAACAACAACAAAAATTAAAAATGTGCTCTTTTTAAAATGTATGAATTATGTGAACTATTCAATATATCTTTTGTTTTTCCTTCCTTTGAAGGCATACGATGGATTTGCCAGCATAGGAATTTCCCGATTATTGGAACCTTCTGATATGGTATTATTAGCAATTCCTGATAAACTGACTGTTATGACCTATCTCTATCAAATAAGGGCACATTTCAGTGGCCAAGAACTAAATGTTGTTCAGATAGAGGAAAACAGCAGTAAAAGCACATATAAAGTTGGAAACTATGAAACAGATACAAACAGTTCTGTTGATCAAGAAAAATTCTATGCAGAGCTTAGTGATCTGAAGCGGGAGCCTGAACTACAACAGCCTATCAGCGGAGCAGTAGACTTCTTATCACAGGATGACTCTGTATTTGTAAATGATAGTGGGGTTGGAGAGTCAGAAAGTGAGCATCAAACTCCTGATGATCACATTAGTCCAAGCACAGCCTCCCCTTGCTGTCGCAGGACTAAAAGTGACACAGAACCCCAGAAGTCTCAGCAGAGCTCTGGAAGGACTTCAGGATCTGATGACCCTGGAATATGTTCCAATACAGATTCAACCCAAGCACAGGTTTTGTTAGGCAAAAAGAGACTATTGAAAGCTGAGGCTTTAGAATTGAGTGACTTATATGTTAGTGATAAGAAGAAGGATGTGTCTCCACCCTTTATTTGTGAGGAGACAGATGAACAAAAGCTTCGAACTCTAGACATCGGTAGTAACTTGGAGAAAGAAAAATTAGAGAATTCCAGATCCTTAGAATGCAGATCAGATCCAGAATCGCCTATCAAAAAAACAAGTTTATCTCCTACTTCTAAACTTGGATACTCATATAGTAGAGATCTAGACCTCGCAAAGAAAAAACATGCTTCCCTGAGGCAGACGGAGTCTGATCCAGATGCTGATAGAACCACTTTAAATCATGCAGATCATTCATCAAAAATAGTCCAGGTGAGTTAGAATGCTGAATACTATATTTAGTAATTAGTTATTCTCTGTTTTTGTTTCTTTTTGCATTCATAGATGTTACAAATGATTAAAGGTGAAGTGTAATTTCCATTATAAAAACTCCTGAGGCATGTAGTAGTGTGTGCCTAAGTCCCCACTATTTGGGAGGCTGAGGAAAGAGGATTGCTTTGGCCTAGGAGTTTGAAACCAGCCTGGGTAACATAGCGAGTCCCTGTCTCAAGAAAAGAAAAACCTGAAGTATACCTGCTGTGTATTTAAGGTTTATGATATAATATTTTAAGCCTAAAAATCCCAATTTGAACACTGAAGGATATTCTGTAATAAGGCTATGAGAAAAAAATTGAAAGATAAAGAATGTCAACTTTTCAAATAAAAATATTACTTATAAAAACAATATTCTACTATAAAATAAAAGATGTTTCACTATTCCATTTAATAAGAACATCATTCTAAAAATGTATAATGCCAAATTAAATATTTCCCATTTAAAGCATTTTCCTTAGGTATTTTAATTGGTTTATTTCGTCCCATCATTACTTGTGGTTAAAAATCCCTGCAGCATCCAAATTTATCCTCATGAAGGGAATATTGTGCAGTTTTAACCTTTCTCTTACTGATGATATTAATAATTTACTGTTTTTACTTGTATCTCTGGTACACCTGACCTCAGGTGATCCACCCGCCTCGGCCTCCCAAAGTGCTGAGGAAACTGAGGCTTAGAGAAATTAACTTGCCCATAATTAAGTGGTGGAACTGATATTTGAACCCAGGTCTGTCTGACTCCACATCATGTAATGGAATGCAGTAAGTTTTTAACTGACCTGCTCACTGTTACATTGCTTATTATTAGTGGAAGAGGGATTAACAGCCTGATGTCTCGACTGAAAATTCAGTGTTCATTTAATTAATTTTGTCTGTTTTTGAGACACTGTTGATATTGTAACTAAATTCTATCGTGTCCTATTCAACATGAACTTAGACTTATCATTATCACTTATACATTTTATTTGTATCTATTAAGTTAAGAATTTTTGTTTAATCCTCTTAAAAATCTTGGGTTATGAAAATGTCCTGGAATTAGGTAGTGGTGATAGTTCATAACCTTATGAAATACTAAAAACCACTGAATTGTACACTTTAAGAAAAATCTTTTCTTCTTTAAGTTTATATAAAAAAGACTTTAAAAAAATAGTTGTAGTAAAATATAAAGACCACAAAGAAACCCAAAAATGCTGAACTAATCTTAAAAAAGATGGTTTCACATAATATGAAATAAAGTAATAGCTATACTTATTTTCTTTTCCTTGACAGTGATACTTATGATTGAATCAAAACTATGCAATGAAAGGGAAGTAAAAGAAATTAAGTATCTGATAATAGTAATAGACATCTAAAGCCAGAAGTTGGTTACTTAGTAGAAAAAAAAGGAATTTGGACTATGAGGAGTATGAATATTTGTGCTTTTGGCTAATGTATTTAAGAACTGATCTCTGTTGATGGACCATATCTATTGTTCTCCAAAATTATATTGTAAAATTACAGATTAATCCAGGAGAATACTTTTTCAGTTCTAATATTTTCAGTTGTTTTGTTATAAGGTTAGTGAGCAATGGAGAAGACTAATTTTACTTTTTTTTAATGAAATATAATAGCTTTGAATTTTCTATAAACATTCTCAAGAATTTAAAGGATTATTGCCACAGATATTTAATATTTATCAACATTCAAATTTAGAAGACATGTTATCAATTCTATAAGACTGAAAATAAAACTCTGAACTTTAAGAAATGTCTTTGTCAGATTATACTGTGTTTATGAGCAAATACTGAGAATATATAGAATATATATTAGCCTTATACCTAATGAGAGTATGTTCTAATAAAATTATAATTAAATTTAATCCAGTTTTAGACAGTAAAGATGTATTTCCCTCATGTCAAGATTTATATATTCATTCCATGGTTTCTAGTCAACATGAATATTCTCTATAGGTAATCTCATGAAGCTACAATCTTATTCATAATCTCTATTATTTCAGCAGATTGTCTTACCTTTCATTAGTTTACAAATGTAGATTACCCGTTCTTTTTTTGGCTTCTAATTCTGTATCTTGGCTTTTAAGCATCGAATGTTATCTAGACAAGAAGAACTTAAGGAAAGAGCAAGAGTTCTGCTTGAGCAAGCAAGAAGAGATGCAGCCTTAAAGGCGGGGAATAAGCACAATACCAACGCAGCCACCCCATTCTGCAACAGGCAGCTAAGTGATGTGAGGAGCATTGGTCAAAAAAGACCATAAGTTGTTCATTGTAATCATGGGGAGGAGGGAAGTAATTTGCTTGTATTTCTGCTATGTTATTTTTCTACAGACTGTACATTGTGAATACTTGGTGCACTTACTGAACTGATAAAGATAAATTCATACTTACAGGACCATTTGGTCATTATTCCTACAGAGCAGTGTTAGTGATGAGGAAAAGTAAGATCTGGGAATGTAATTTCCACATATACATGAATAATCTGTTTTCGTTAATTTATATTTTATAACTGTAGTTGTACTCTAAGATTGTATTTTGTCCATGGAAGTTAATTTTGTTGGAAATGTTAGAATATAATACTGATGTCTATTATTTGTTGAATAGCTACTAAGTATTTCAGGAACAATAATTTTTGTTTTACATAACTCCATGGAAACTGAGGCCAATAGGCAAGGTAACTTGTACAAGGTCGCAGAGTCAGTAAATGGTGAATCCAGGATTTGAACCTGAGCCTTTTTAGATTCCAGAGTCAGTCCACTTTCCTATCATATACTGCCATCCTTGTATTAAACCACATTTTTATACATATTTTTGTGTAGTGCTTCACAGATAATAATGAATGTATAATAATAGGAGCCCTTAAAATTTAGGAGGACACAAACATCTTCATGAATCAGAAAACTGTGACAGTCTCACCACAGCACCATCATGTGTTAGTAGTTGTTTTTCCCAGAAAGAGCAGCTCTGTGCCATATAGCTAGGTAGCTACATGCCAGATTAGTCACCTTGTTGCATGTGTACTACCCAGAGAAGTACCCTATTGCTTATGAGACTATGCTTTGAATAGTCCCAAGATATTTTCCCACCCTTCCTCTTTCAATTTATCTATTTCTGCATTAAAAACCACTGCAGGGCTAGGCATGGTGACTCACGCCTGTACCCAACACTTTGAGAGGCTGAGATGGGAGGATCACTTGAGCCTGGGAGTTTGAGACCAGCCTAGGCAACAGTGACACCCCATCTCTACTTACAGGAAGAAAAAAAAAAACACCGCAAAACTTACTGGCAAAAAAACAACCATCTTATTAGGTTAATAGATTCTGTGAGTTAAGAATTCAGATAGGACACAGTGGTAGTGGCTTGTTTATGTTCCATGACGTCTGGGGCTGGCTTTCAGCTAATAAGACCTCTGCCAGACTGTCAGTTGGAACACCTACATGTGGCCTCTCCATATGGTCTCTCTACTTCTCTAGTGTGGGCTTCCTCATAGCATGGTGGCTGACTTCCAAGAACAAGTGTCCCAATGGAATAAGGCATAAATATGTGGCATTCTTATGATCTAGCTTTTCTTAAAAACAAAATCACATAAAGTTATTATAAGAAAGGAAAATTAGTGGCAAATTTCAGTTATGAGCATAGATGTAAAAATTCTACTGAAAATATTAACAAATTCAACTCAGAAGTATTTTTTAAAGTTAACATACCATGGTCAATTTGGATTTATTCTAGGAATGCAAGATTGTTTAATTTTTCAAAACTCAAGCAATGTAATTGACAACATTAACAGAATAAAGAAAAATCAAGCAGATACAGAAAAAGATTGGCAAAATAACAACATCCATTCATGATCCACAAAGAGAAAAGAACCACATTTCTTAGCCTCTAGGGATAGAAAGAACTTTATTACTTTATTAATCTGCTAAAATGTACATATAAAAAGCCTATAGCAAACATACTTAATTGTGAAATATTGAAAGCTTTCCATTTGTGACAGATTAAAAGACAGGAAAGTCCACTATCACTTCTGTTCAATATCATAATGGGGAACCTAAAACAAGGAAAAGAAATAAAAAGGTATAACATATGAAAAGAGACCAATAAAATTACCATTATTCACCAGAAGTATGATTTGTACGTAGAAAATTCCCCCAAAATTACAAGATTACTGGACATAAAATTAATATTTGAAAATAAATGCTTTTTTTTTTTTTTTTTGGGATGGTGTCTCACCATGTCGCCCAGGCTGGAGCACAGTGGTATGATCTCGGCTCACTGCAAGCTTCGCCTCCCGGGTTCACGCCATTCTCCTGCCTCAGCTTCCCAAGTAGCTGGGATTACAGGCACCCACCACCATGTCTGGCTAATGTTTTTGTATTTTTAGTAGAGACGGGGTTTCACCATGGTAGCCAGGATGGTCTCGATCTCCTGACCTCGTGATCCGCCTGCCTCGGCCTCCCAAAGTGTGAAAATAAATTCTATTTCAATAAGATACACAAATGGCCAACAAGCACATAAGAAATATCTTTAGTATCATTAGTTATCAAGCAAATGAAACTCAAAGCCGCAGTGAGATACCCCTATGAGAATGACTAAAATTTAAAAGACTGACAGTAACAAGTGTGGGAGGAATCTGGAGCAACTAGAACTCTCACATTTTGCCAGTAGGAATGTAAAATGGTACAATCATCTTGAAAAACAGGCCATTGCTTATGAAGCCAAACATACACCTACATGACCCCAGCAATTCCATTGTAAGGTATATAACCAAAAAAACTAAAAACACATGGTTATTCAAAGACTTTTACACAAAATTTCATGGCAGTTTTGTTTGTAGTACCCAGAAACAGGACAAAATTTAAATGTCCATCACCAGACAAATGAATAAACACATCCTGATATAGCCATACAATAAAATATTACCCAGCAATACAAAGGAACAGGACACTAAGATGCACAATAATGTAAATGAATCTTGGAGATATTATGCTGAGAACACAAAAGAGAACATACATAATTACATTCACATGAAATTCTACAACAGGCAAAACTAATGTAGCATAACAGAAAGCCGATTGGTGGTTGCCTTATGCCAGGGTAGGTGGGATATCATGAGCAAACTTTCTAGAGAGATAGAAAAGATTTATAGCTTTATTGTGTCTGATTACACAGGTATATACATTCGTTAAAACATCAAATTTAAAATGGGTGCATATTACTAGATGTAAATTACATCTTTAAGTTCATCTTTTTAAATTATTTATTACAAATAAAAGTTTTAAAATATTTACAAGAACATCAAAAATACATAGTGTGCTAAGAATAAAGCTAACAAGAAATATGCAAGACCTTTAGGCAGAAAACTAAAACATTCTGAAAGATATAAAAGAGTAAATAAATGGAAGGACGTATGTTCATAGATTAGAAGACTCAATTTTTTAAACATTTTATTGTGGTAAGAACCGTTAACATAAGAGTTACTCTTTTTTAAAAAATTTGTGTGGATACAATGTTTTATTGCAGGTCTTTATTACTTATTCATGTTGCTTAAATGAAACTTTATTCCTGTAGATTAGTAACTGCCCATTTCTCCCTCCCTCCAGTCCCTGTCTACCACTATTTCGCTCTTTGATTCCACGAATCCAACTATCTTAGATACTTTATATAAGTGGAATCATGCAGTGTTTATCTTTCCATAACTGGCTTATTTCACTTAGCATAATGTCATCAAGGCTCATCTATGTTGTAGAATGTGAAGGACTTCCTGCTTTTTTAAAGCTGAATGGTATTCCACTGCATATATATACCACATTCATTTTATCCATTCATCTGTCAATAGACATTTAGGTGGTTTTCACATCTTGGCTATTGTGAATAATGCTGCAGTGAACATAGGAGTGCTAAAATCTCTTCAAGATCTTGATTTCAGCTTTTTCTGATAAGTACCCCGAAGTGGGATTGCTGGATCATATGGTAGTTCTGTTTTTAATTTTTTGAGGCACCTTTGTACTGTTTTTCCATAACAATTGCACTATTTTATATTACCACCAACAGTATGCAAGGATTCCACTTTCTCCACATTCTCACCAACACTTGCTACTTTAGTTTTTTAAATAATAGCCATTCTAACAAGCATGGAGTGATATCTCATTGTGATCTTGATTTGCACTTTCCTGATGATTGGTGACATTGAACATCTTTTCATGTGCCTGTACCTGTTGTCCATTTGTATGTCTTCTTTGAAGAAATGTCTATTCAAATCCTTAGCCCACTTTTTAATCGGGTTAACAGTTTGTTTTGGGGGGTGGGGGGTGGCTAATGAGTTATAGGAGTTCTTATTTATTACTTAAAGGACCACTGGTTTAAAACTTCTTTAGCAGTTTCTTTATTTTATTCCTCTCTACTTTATTTACTGTACAACTAAACTAAGTCCTTCTGGTCAATACCAAAAATAATGAGAAGAGCTATTTTAATAATTGCTATTATAGTACTTAAATAGAAGCATGTAGTGCATGGGACAATGTCCGTGTACTCAGTACAGTTAGCTACTTGTGAGACTTTTGTATTTAGTTCTGGGCTGAGAGAAAGTGAGAATTTACAGGGGATTCAGAAAAGGGTTAAAGGATTGAAAGCAAAGGTCTACTTATAAGAAATAAGGGCTTATAAAATGTAAAGAAGAGATAACTGGGAAATAGCTTAAGTGATCATTTGAATATATGAAGCCTCAAAATCCATCTGGTAACCCCACTTACCTAAGAGAATAAACTTCCCAACTACTCAGCATGGCCTCATGTCCTTGCAAATCCTGTCCCCTCCCTTTGCAGCATCATCTCTTACCTCTCTCATTTTTTTCATTCTACAGTCCAGTTATAAGTTGCTTACTGTATCTAAAATGTGCCATACTCTTTCATTCTTGTGTCAAGCATTTGCTGTTGTTGCCTTGAAATACCCATCTTCCCTTATTAGTTTCTACTGAAATAGCACTTCTATAAACACTCTCCTCATGGCTCCTTGCAGTGAAGTTAATTCTCTTTCCTATATCTTTTTCTGTTATTCTCTACCGTAGCATGCATTCATCCCAATATAATTATCTAATTACAAATCTCTTCCTCTCATTCAACTATGAACTATTTCAAAGTACAAGGACCTTGTATCCCCAGCACCAAGTAGTAGTATTTAGTAAATGTTTGTTGAATGAATAAATGAAGGGAATAGTGACAGGCTATTTTTCATATCCTCTGAGTGTCGACTAATAAAAAATAAGCTTAAACATGAAAACTTTGCTATAAGGAGGTTCTTAGTAGGTTTGTAAACAGGAAAAATAAATGTTTCTCTGAAGGTCTTTAAAGCAGAATTGAGCAGAGGAAGTTAGTGTTCCCTTGTCTGAAGTCAGTTACAGATAAGATTACTTTTGCCACTTGGGGACTTAAGCTTATATCATTCTTTTCTTACTATTCTCGGATCGTACATTATGATACCTTTCTTTATTGTTATGATGTGTGTATGCCAAATCCTTACACACACCAGCTTTTCCCATATCCTGGGACTCTGATTAGAGTTCAGCTTTCAGTTCTGCCTTGAATCACAACACTGCAAAACATTCCCTTCCAAAATGAGTATAGCTTTAGGCTGCTAGCCTGGAAAACTGTTTTTAAGACACTGAAAACAACTCTTAGTATTCTTACTGGGTGGACCCTTACGTACAGACTCCACTTAAGTTATCCTGAGGAAAGATTTAAGCTGTGATTTCCCTTAAAGGACAACTCACAAACACAGATACCATAAACCTTTTAATTTTTCTAAATTTTTGGCAGGACTACCATTGCATATTTTAGTGAATACTTGGTATAACTACTTATTGCCTTTCAAGTCTTTTTTCATGAAAGTCGTTTATATGATTCATTCATATCTTTGTGCCTTTAGAAACTCTTTTAACCTGTTTCATTTGCTCCCTGAAATTATGTCTATAGGAGACAGATTTCATTGCTCTGGGTCTGTATTTTATGTTTATTTTCTTCCTGTTCATTTTGTTCTATGAAGATTTTCAAAGGTTGGATTTTACTAATGTAAGTTTTAGGTGTGATATTTGTGTTTTTCATTTTTTTCCACATGTACTTTAAATGATTTTTTAAAGTAAAACTGAGGAGTTTGGTAGCTTCGGCAGTCCACCCAGTATGTAATTCAAAGGAGACTTCTCGATTGTATAATATATAAGCACAGACTTGAAGAAAATGTAATTTTTTTCAAGAAAATATTTTTTTTTATTATTTTTCTTTATTACTCCGTTTCCCCAAACACTTTTCATTCAGATATGTACAAAGAGAATTTCAAAAAGCTAATCTGGCCTGTAATCCCAGCAGGGAGGCTGAGGCAGGCAGATCACCTGAGGTCAGGAGTTCGAGACCAGCGTGACCAACATGGCGAAACCCATCTCTACTAAAAATAGAAAAATTAGTCAGGCATGGCAGCGCACACCTATAGTCCCAGCTACTCAGGAGGCTGAGGCAGGAGAATTGCTTGAACTTGGGAGGCGAAGGTTGCAGTGAGCAGAGACTGCGCCACTGCACTCCAGCCTGGGTAACAGAGCAAGACTCTGTCTCAAAAAAATAAAAATAGGCTGGGTGTGGTGGCCCACGCCTGTAATCCCAATGCTTTGGGAGGCCAAGGTGAGCAGATAACTTGAGGTCAGGAGTTCGAGACTAGCCTAGCTAACATGACGAAACCCCATCTCTACCAAAAATACAAAAAATTACCGGGGCACGGTGCTCACGCCTCTAGTCCTAGCTACTCGGGAGGCTGAGGCACAGGCATCGCTTGAACCCAGGAGGCAGAGGTTGCAGTGAGCCAAGATTGTGCCACTGCACTCTACTCTGAGCAAAAGACTCCATCTCAAAAAATAATAAAAATAAAAAATAAAAGCTGATCTGTTTCAGATGCTTTTGCTAATTATTTTGCATTGGAATATAATTGCTTTTTAAAAAATGCATTTAATAAGCCCACCATTACATTTAATAATACTTATATACTTGTACAGGTATCTGAAACGGATGTTTGCATTTGATATGCTTAAGTTTAGAATTCATACACTCTAAGCAAAATAAAGGATGATAGTCCTGCTACCCACAGTCTTTGGAATTTTTGTTAGCATATTAGTGAAGCATTTTGAACATATCAGAAGAATGATGCTATATATGTTTAATTATAACTTTTTTAACAGAATAAAATCTATTTTATAAGTAGAAAACCTAAACAAATCTAAAAAGAGAATCAGGATGAAACTTCAGTCTAATTAGTCTAATCATAATGATCCATGAATTTATAAATATGTTTGTTTTTGTTTTGTTTAGGCAGTAATTATGTAGCATAAGAGTGTAGTTTGCAGATAGTTGTTAGGTATCTGGATGCATTTTAGAAAGAACTATCAGGAAGTAATTACAATGCTATTATAAAACAGACTTGAAGTTTTTCTCCTAACATTTAATCTGTTAGCATAATGGCCCACCCATTACACTCAACTGGTTTAGGAGCCTTTTCTCACATAACAGGTAGCAGGATCAAACTGCAGGTTAGCAGCAAGTCCTGGAAGGTTTGCAGTATCCATCTTTAAAGACCTGAAGGAACATTTGAATCCTCTAAAGAAAACAGTATACGTGGGAAAGGATTTTAGTTTGGTCAGCTCTTAGTTAACTGCAAAGACCAGTAACCACACAGTGACTTTTTTTTAAACTTGCCTTTGGAAATGAATCCAAATGGCTTAAGAGAACTAAGAGAATGCAAGTTGCTCTTTTGCAAATTAAACCTTTGACAGGTGGTATTTTATTGCCATGAAGGATGAGACATCAACCACGTACTTTTGATGTTGATTGGAAATTATTGATTTAAATGGCACTAGTCTGTCACGCCGATAATTGTAGCAGATTTAGATAAGATCACTAGATCTTCTCCAAATAATAAAAGAAGCATTTGCCATTCAATGGTAAAAAACACTAAACTTTTTTTGATAATCTCTAATAGTAACTTTTTCTGTAGTTTTCATATATATGTGTTCTAAGTATAATCATCATAAAAATATGTATGAGATTATACTTACATATTTGTGAATATTGGCTGTGTTAGTTAAATAGCCTCTTAGGAATCAAAGCTTTAAAATTAAGTTCAAGTTAAAATTTTGTATTTTTCCTAATTACACATATTATCAGTTCTACTGTTAGGAAGAAGTACGTTAACTTTACATTTGTAATTTTTGAAAGGACGTCAATTATCACTTATTAAAAAATCTAAGACCTTTAATAACATACAGAGTGAGTTTTTAGTTAAAAAATCTAAAACCTTTAATAACATACAGATTTTATTTAGGAGTTTTTATTCTCCTTATGAGCTGGAATGTCTATGCCCAGGGCACTGAAATGAAAATACATCCTTATTTTTTACTTCAACACAATCACCAAAAGATTTAATGTACAAAATCCATTTCAGACCAGTAAGACACTTTGAATGTAGAGCTGATCTTTTTATAGTTGCATTTGAGAGGAGAAGAATGCTGGCGTACTTCTATGTTCAGCATAAATAGCTCTATACAAAGCAGCAGTTTTTATTCCGTATTATTTTAAATAATAGTTTATCTATTATGTCTAAATGTAAGTTGATTTGAAGTCTGCTATCCTAACAATAGTTACTAGACTTCTTACAAAACATATTGTTAGCTTGCTACCGTATCTTCAAAGTCATACAAAATACCAGCATTGTTGTGGAGGAAAAAAAAAAACCTCAAGCATCTTTTCTATTATGTGGCCATGAACCCCTAGCTTCAAAAGTCTTATTTGAGGTTGCCATGAATGCATGAAGCTAGGGCTAGGTGTCTTAGCATCAGAAACACTCCTTTTATGCAAGTAATAATGGCTGTGGACGTTTTCCATATGGCTGTTCAGTGCCGTGTTGAACATCCCAGGATGAATATCACCATTACTAAAGCTGTATTTTATATTGCCTATTTTGTTATTGCTCAGCATGCACAGGAGTAGAGTTTAAATCTTTATTCATTTCATTTTTTAGTGTTTCTTTTGTTCTTCTTATCATGTTCTGTTTTCCCAAGGATATATGCCTTGAACGAAAAGTCACATGTGCATTACTAATTGTGTGCTATTGTATTTACAGTTCCTAGTGGTGGCACTGTGAAGCTACTAATTCCTTTGCTTCACTTGATGTAAAATAATCTGAGTGTCTTTGATAGCAGTGAAACAGTATTAATTGTTTTGTACATTTCTTGGTCACTCTTCTTAGGTGGTCTTCATAATCTATTAGAACTTTCAGCCAGATTTTTGTAATGTCATGCCTCCAGCAGTGATTAAATTGGTAATTAATGAACAGTCTTTGGCAATGTAAACCACATCCCGTTAATTTTCCCTTTCGAGTTTTTAGAAGTTGTCTTCTGTGTCAGAAATCATTGCGCCACCTTGCTATGGCCCCTTGGCATGAAACCACAACGACTTGATTTTTTCAGCCATTAGTAGATCAGAGCAGTAATTTCACAGTATTTTGGTCAAGGTAATTATAATACCAAGAACTGAGTAGATTTGAAAATTCACGAAAGAAGTCCAGAAATACCAGGTGAGCTTCCTTGTGTTCACTGGAACGTTATGATTAGTTTAATTGGTCTTTGTTTGATTTTAGCCGCAGAAACTGTTTGTGCCACAGTAGTGCAGTGACTTTATACTTGAGTGTTTCTGACCTTCTTTGACAGGGTGGGTGCAAAAATGAGCCCTTTGAAACAATCCCCTTTCTAAAAGGGGGTTAAACTGCAATTAAAAAATTAACTATAGAAAAGAAAGCCCTCTAATTAATTTCTTAACATCTTACTCTATTTTATGAAATGTTTAGCAAGTTTATTTTCCTCTCTCTTCATTAAAAAATACGCACAACTATTTTAGTGCTATTTTAAACTATTCTGCCTGTGAGATATTAATGACGTAGAGTTTTGATGTTGTGTAAGAATCTTACAATGCCTTAATGAGAGTGAAATTGAAATGTGGCTTTCCTTTTTGTCACAAAGTAGATATTCCCATACTTGACTGATTGCTTATATGTGTGTTAGCCCTTGGTCATACATTGTGCACATTAGAATTTAAAGAGTCACTTGCGTGTTGGCTTCTGAAAGGATTGTCTTGGTCACCTTTTCTGGAAGCCCTTAATGAAACTAAATAGTTTGCTTGGAGTTTGGACCTAACCATCAGTGTGTTTCATGCAGTCTTGTCAGTTGATGTTCATGAATTGACTTGAACCAAGATCAAAGTGTTTCTCCAAATC
>NW_026652290.1:61808501-61833501 GCF_009828535.3 Hylobates moloch | reverse complement strand
TGACATTTGCGGCAAGTATAAAAAGGACCCCCCATGGCAGCCATTTTTATTTGATTCTTAAGATCCAAAGGCTGCTGAAAGAACAATTGAATAAAGTTGGGGATTGGAGAAGCTTGATTTTCTTGTTCTCTGTGAAATGAAACTCCAGCCTTTTTCTTCCCCTTCCCCTCAAAAGCAAAAGTCTGCTAGGGGGTTGTAGCTGTGTCAAAGCCGCTGGGATGCCACTGCTGATCACTTTAATTACTACGACTAAGGAGGATAAAATTAAAAGTAGCACCATTGAAGCAGTGGAAGAAAGCTTGCCTAGATGTCGGTGAACTGTGAAATATAAAAATTGCATACCAATACATTTTTATGGAAAGGAAACAAGGAATTACATTACTTATTCTTGAAGAGTTTGTCCTTAAATTGTCAAGTTTTACTAGTGCATCTATGTATGGCAGATTGTAGACCATTTCAGAATGATAAGGAAAATAGTAACTTGAAGACATGCTGTGAAAGGGCTAAATATTATTTAAGTTTATGTCCAAAGTGGTTAATTCTGATCCATCTATATTTGAATATTTCAAATCCATTGGATTGAAACAGGGCTCTTTTTGCACCGTAACAGGACTTTTGCCTTATCATGAAGATGTTAGCAAAGAGAAAAGCAAAGCTTAAATACATTATCACTTTTCTAAAGGCTTATAATTTAAGGTTGGGAACGTAAGTTTTAAGTAAATGTAAACAAATTAGTTGCTCATCATCTCTCTGTATTCGTTGGCACAAAGGGAAATTTAAACTGATTTGTATAGCCCAAGTATACACAAAGAACTGGGACTTTAAAAAATCATAATCACTGTAGGGCCTCAGAAAATGCTCTGAATAGCAGTTATGTAATAGCTAGGGCCAGTGCTGTGATATCAAACAGCCACTGATTTTAATTCTTACTATGCCATTTACAAGATGTATGACCTTGGGCAGTATATTTAAGTGAGATTCAGTTTTTATCAAATTGGAATGATAGCAGCTATCTCACAGAGTTGTAAGGAGTAAATGAGACAACACATATACATGTGCGAGCACACAGGGCACAGAACTAGTATTTACTCAAAAATTTGTTACAAATTGTAAAAAGATAGTCATGGGGAGGGAGACCTCCCAAAACTACGGCTTCTATCAAACCCTCCAAAGAATACACATCTGTCTTACAAAAGCAAGATTATCCTTTATAACTCAGTCTAACTCTAAATAATACCATATAGGAAAAGGTGAATGTCATCAGACCCATTCTTAGAAAAAGGAAGTCTAACTACAATTTATTTAAGTCTATCTAGACTACATAAGTAAATGAAAGATATATGGGTTTCCTATGTATTGGATTTTTGAAGTATGCTTATCTTTTAAGTAACAGCAGTTTTCTAAGTTGCCTTGCCTCTGCAACCCGGTGAATAGATATTTTTTTCCCACACACGTGGTAAACATGATTTACTTACAGCTATGAGTCACTGTCTTTTTTTGAAAGAGGAATGGTCAAAGCAGATACCAAAAATACATTTCTTAGGTTTAGGCAAACTCATTGTCAGAAATATTATGAACGTATTTGAGCAGTTTGTGCTGAATGCTATACAGAAATAATAAGATAATCATTGTCCCTACTCTGTGGTCATTTTATCCTTAGACATAAACAGTATGGCTATTTTGAGTAAAAAAAAAAAAAATGCATAGATTTTATTGCTATCTATTCTTTCAATATTATTGCAAAAAAATCTTTTAATGGAGCCTACATATAAAAATTAAAATGAACTCGTTTTACTTATAATGAACCTGGAGACTAATAAACTGAAAATTAGTGTTATCAATTAAACTAAAATTGGTGGCATAATCAATTACTATAATTACAAGCTTTTCCTTCATGACCTTAACAATTAACTTTTATTTTCTCAGTTGGTTTTTTGTCTTAAGGGAAGTTAAAGGGTGAGAAAACAAACAACACAGATATGCCATCCCACTGGAGAGCTTCAGGCCCAAACAAAATTGTCTCTGTGGTGTTAGGACATTAGTAGAAAAGTAAATTAAGGCAATCTGATAGGGAACTAGAATTCTGTCAATCAGGCTCAAGATTTTGTGCTGTGTCCATAAACTTTGTTTACTGTAGGGTTTTATGAGTTGTAACCTGCCCTTGCAGTCTGTTAATGAGGCTAAATCTTGCTACTTGAGAATTGAATTACAGCACACCTCTGGGCTAATGGTTATAAACAGAAAGTCCCATTAGGGCTACATTCTGATTTGTTCATTTGCATTTTTTTCTATTGTGTAGAGAACAATGATGAGTAAATAAGTACAAACAAACAATTTACATGGAAATTGATAAAGTGTTCCTAATTAGTATTTGGAGTTGGTTTTATTAAGGATTGCCTACTTTAAATTGCACTCTTGGTAAGCTCTCGGAAAAATTTGCAGATGGGAGTATTATGGGGGGTAGAGGAGGTGATAGCTTGTGAGAAAAAAATTAGGTTGCCATTTCATATTCAGAAAACTAGAATCATTTATTTCATTTTAACTCAGTAAAAATGACCCTTCATTTTAGTTTGAATCACCAAATTCCAGCTATGTAAGAAGTTGTTATTCACTCAGTGAAATACACTTAAACTTAGTTGCCTGAGGCATATTAAATAATGGTTTTTGTTAGTACTCTTAACTTTTCATAAGTTTGGAAAATGAAGGTTTAGTAAAAGTTCCATTTTCCTCATTTGATCATATAATTTGATACTTTGGGAATCATATAGTTTAGTGGTTAAGAACAAGGGCTCTGGAATGAAACAGACCTGAGCTGAACACCTGGCTCTGACATCAGGTCTAGCTGTGGAATGTTGTGACTCTAAACTTAAGTATTCTTACTGGTAAAAATAAAGATGTGAAAATTAAATATTATGCACATAAAGCACGTAGCACATAAATGCTCAGGAGATAGCAGCAGCCATCATCAAACTCACCATTATCAATCCTGTAATTTCTTTTATTCCTAGTATATTTTTCAAGTTTAGAAACACTGATAGTGGGCCAGGTGTGGTGGCTCGTGCCTGTAATCCCTACACTTTGGGAGGCCCAGGTGCGTGGATCACTTGAGCCCATGAGTTTGAGACCAGCCTGGGCAACATGACAAGACCCCATCTCTCCAAAATTACAAAAATTAGCCAGGCATGGTGGCGCACACCTGTGGTCCCAGCTACTCCGGGTGGAGGCAGGGCTGAGGTGGGAGAATCACCTGAGCCTGGGGAGGTCAAGGTTGCGGTGAGCTATGATTGCACCATTGCACTCCAGCCCAGGTAACAGAGTGAGATCCTGTCTCAAATTTAAAAATGAAAAGAAATACTGATAGTAAACAGGATTTTTTTGTGTTTTTCTTGCATCTTCAGTCTCACTATGCCTATTGCATACTATTCCTCACCTATGAATAAGCTTGTGTCTCCAGATACTAATAAAATTTCACTTGAATGTTAGACCTCTCTTCTTTTGCCTCTACCACAATATATACTTCAGGAAGCATACCATCACATTGATTTGCTTTTTTGAGGCAGGGTCTTGCTATGTAGCCCAGTTGCTCAGGCTGGTCTTGAACTCCTGGACTCAAGCAGTCCTCCTGAGTAGCAGGGATTATAGGTGTGTGCCACCATGACTAGTCGAGATTGTTTTTTAAAATAATTTTTATTATAAGAGTAGTACATGTGTATTATAGAAAATTAGAAAATGAAGTCAAAATAAAATAAAAATATCAAATTTTGATACCCAGAAATCTTCACCATGACAACTTTGCGTATACCCTTCCAAATCTCTTTCTATGCATATGTTTTAACTCTGACTTATTAAAATGACCAGGTCAGTTGTCTGGGATATCCTACCTTCTGGATCTATTTGGTTGTTGTCTTGCTGTGTCATTTATCGTGCTTCTCTATCCCCTGTGCTTATGATAAACATGAAATTATATCTAAAGTTTGAGTGGATTCACTTTAAATATTTTTGGTAGAATATTATAGGTGGTGTGCAGTTCATGTGCTTCATATCAAAAAACATATAGCATATGATTGACCCAACATTAATGACGCTAGATTTGTGGTCCCTAATCTCTGATCTAGTTCTTATCTCTCTTTTTACAAATTAGGTTTTCCCCTTGCAACTAAAAGTAGTCTGTGTGGTGTTACTTAAGCATATGTTCCAGTTATTATTGCTGTGTAAGAGGCCACCCCAAACTTAGTGACGTAAAAAAAAATGTCTTGCTATTATGCTCTACAAATTCTGTAGGTCAGGAGTTCAGACAGGGCACAGTGGGCATGCTTTGTCTCTGTTCCACATCGTCTGAGACATCAGCTAGGAAGACTAACAGTTGGGGGTGGCTCAAAATGGCTCGAGTCTGAGGTCATCTAAAGCCTTCTTCATTCACATGTCTGGGACCTACGCCAGAATGACTGAAGGCTGAATTTGGCTAGAATGGTCAACTGAAGCACCTACATGTAACTTAGTCGTCTCACTGTATGACTGCTGGGTTCCCAGAAAGAGTACAGAATATAACAATTTCAAGACAGCTTAGGCAGAAAGGGTATGCCCTTTTCTGACCTAGCCTTGGAAATCACCTGCAACAGTTCGGCATTCTATTTCTTACATACAAGTCACTGAAGCTGGCTCAGAAGAATTAAACTCTTCCTCTTATTGAGGGAGCGGCAAGGTCACATTGCAGAAGAGCATGTGGGATGAGTGATAACTGTTGTGGCCATCTTTGGAAAATACAGTTGGCTGCAGCATGACTATCTGGTTCCCCATCAGACATTTACCTAAGAGCTTTAATAACAGTTGATGATCCTTGCCAGAATCATTCATTATGATTCGCAAAGTGATTTTTTTTTATAATTCTACCTTTTAGGGGCATTATTAAATGATATCTTATAAAGTAGAGCTAGGCCAGGCATGGTGGCTCAAACCTGTAATCCCAGTGGGAGGATGACTTGAGCCTAGGAGTTTGAGACCAACATGGGCAACACAGGGAGACCCTGTCTCTACAAAAATTTTTAAAAAAAAATTTTTTTTTAAACTACAGCCACCATGCCTGTAGTTCCAGCTACCCAGGAGGCTGAGGTGGGAGGATCACTTGAGCCTGGGAGGTCAGGGCTGCAGTGAGCTGTGATTGCACCACTGCATTCCAGCCTGGATGGGTTTGCTATATATATATATAGTACACATATATATGTATATATATGTGTACTATATATATATACGTACATATATATGTGTGTATATATACGTATATATATGTATACACACACACACACACATACCCACACACACATATATATATAGTAGAGCTTTCCATTATTGACTGAGAATATTTTGTTACTCTAAAATTCATTTCCCACTAGAAATACAAAATAATTTATTCTTTTCCTTTAATTACTACTTTTTAGGAGTTATTTCAAAAGCTGCCTTAAATGGTAACAAATGAGTTTTTATATCCTTCTATATTTTGAATGTCATATTGGACTCGAATTTTCCTTGATTCAGTGTATGACCTCATTGATTCAATTCATTGCAGTCATTTTTCTTTTTGAAACTGAAATTGTCTCTCTACTGGATTCTTCTAATTGGTTCTCTACTGGGAGCTTCAAGCTCGTCTGTGGGTCCGTTGGACATCCCCATTAACTTACCCCCATTAATTTTGATGGTTTACTTGATTTCTCTAGAAATTTGTGAAAAAAAAATTGCCTGGGCTTGAGTTCTACCCATTGGTTTCTACCCTTGTCCCTAATGATATGTCACCAAGTTTTGTTTTGTTTGTTTTTTAAGGCAACAGACTGTTTAATGTGGTTTAGAATACATCAATGTCTCACCAAGTTTCATTGCCCTTTTAAAATTTTCAGACTCGTTAACCTCTAACATTGGCTGCAATTGATACTCCTTTTTCTTGAAAGCCTCTTCTACTTTGATTCTCTGGATACTTCAGTGTTCTAATTCTCTCCCTCTTTCTGTGTCCTCTTTTCCTTTTTTGTACGTATAGATAGATGTTTTACATGTTTTAGTCAGTGTCCCTCCTTTTTCTCTAGGGGTGCCTCTTCAAATGCTTTCATGGATTCCTATAACTCATCAGCTCTCTAGTCATAGTCTGACCTCACATCCTAGTATCCATTTTATTTCTCGACTACCTACTAACATCTACTCAGATGTCCTGCCAGCTTCTCAAACCCAGTATGTCTTAGCACAGACTTTCTCTCCCTCTCTTCTTATAGTTCCTTTTAGTTTTTCTATTTCTATTATGAGTATCACAGTTCTACTAGTTGCCTAAGTTTAAAATTTCTGAGTTTTTTTCCCTCCCTCTGCATCTATTATGTTACCAAGAATTGGTGCCTCTAATTCTAATATATTACAGTTTTCTCTTTCTATTCCCATTGCCACCGTCTTAGTTTTGTATCTCAGTATAGTTTCCTTGGACTCTTATAAGAGCCTCCTAACTAGTCCATTGCCATCCTTCTATGCCAGTCTCTTTTATGCACCATTGCCTGATTAATCTTTCTCAAATACACCTCTAATTGATGATTCCCCTAGACTTAAAAAAAAAAAAAAAAAAAAAAGACATGCATAAAAACAAAGCCCAGCAGTGGTCCTGCTGTCTTTAGAATAAAATTAAAGCACCTCTCCCTGTTGGACAGGGCCTTTAAAGTATCTCCTCAAATTTAATTTTCTTGCCTTGTCTATCACTGTTTTTGCCCTATGTTCAGGAAAACTAGGTTATGTTTCACCATATGCTTCCTTGCCTCTTATGTTTTTGTACTGTTCCTACCTCCTTGTCTCTCCTGCACTGACCTACCTAACCACCAACTTCGATCTCTACCCATTCCAAATCCTACTCATTCTTCAGACCCAACTTGAAATCCATGATGGTATGATGCATTGTTTGCCCCTCAGCCAAAAATGTTCTATTTTTTCTGAACCCTTAAGTTATTTTGATCATACTGCCTTAACATTGTTACTTTCTCTTCCTCTATATAAGTTTTTTGAGAGTATAAATAGTATATAGTACATTCTCATGCTTGAAATGGTTATAGCACCTAGCACAAATTATGTACTAAAGACCAGAGATACAAAGGTAAATCAGCTATAGTTCAACTCTAATGTGAAGGAGGCATCCCTACAAAGTTATAATGTAAATTGACAAGTATTGTTTAAAAAAATAACATATACACATAGACACACATAAAGTACTGAAGTAACATAGAGGAAGGATTACTTTATTTCATAGGGAAGTGGTTGGAGGGATAGTCAGGGGAGGTTTGGTGGATTTAAACTGAATCTGGAAGAATGAGTAGAAATTAAATAAGGTGAGAGAAGCTCATTCCAAGAAAAAGAAATGACACACTCAGAGCCACAAGTACATGAAGCTACGTGATACAAACAATTCTGTATGAATAGATGTAAAGATTTATGGAGGTTCGGAGATGTTAAGGGGAGATAACCCTGCAAAGATATGTTGGGGCCAGATTATTTCAGTCTTTGTTTTATCACAATAATGCCGTATTTTATATGCTTTTCAATTTACAAAGCGGTTTTACACTGATTATTTGCGATTCATAATATTAATAATCCTTTTTGTGTGTGTGTGTGTGTGTGACAGAGTGTTGCTCTGTCGCCAGGCTGGAGTGCAGTGGTGTGATCTCAGCTCACTGCAACCTCCGCCTCCTGGGTTCAAGTGATTCTCCTGCCTCAGCCTCCCAAGTAGCTGGGACTACAGGCGCGTGCCACCATGCCCAGCTAATTCTTTTGCATTTTTAGTAGAGACGGGGTTTCACCATGTTGGCCAGGATGGTCTCAATCTCATGACCTTGTGATCCATCCACTTTGGCCTCCCAAAGTGCTGGGATTACAGGTGTGAGCCACCGTGCCCGGTCAATAATCCTTTTTTTAGTAGTCAACAACTCTCTTATTTGTCTTGTTATTTTAAATATCAGAAACCACATTAGATTTTAATTTTTCTTCTCAGTATACATTTGGGGAGAGAGGGAGTTACCAAAAAGAATTTCACATCACTATTGGATTATTCTTGTTGATAGTTTTTAAATCAAATTATGTACTGATAAACTATCCCTACTCTTACTCTAGCCCCCTAAATATGCCATTTCCTATATAGTATTTGATCAGCATAGTGTACCAGCATTTTCTGCTATCAAAGATGTCTTTTAGCCACTGCTCTGTGCCTTTATTCAAAAAAAGCAAGTTAAATTACATTCTTAAAAAATATGAATTAAAATTCTGTTCTCAGTATTGTGACTTTTTTCTGTAAGCTGGATTCTTTTATTAATAATAATTTCTGATATTTTCTCAGTAATATGTATTACCATTCTTTAGTTTGTATTTTTAATGGACATTTTAATACAATAATTTGTAAATGTTTTTAAAAATCTGATTCTAGGATGTCTTTTAAAAATGGTGTGACATCCAACTGATATAGAGCATCCTATTTATAATGTAGGCCAAGCACCATGCTGTAAACCAGTTACTATCATGATGATCAGATTGAAAATGAAATTGCATTTCTGTCAATTACTGAGTTGGCAACTGTTCAATATATCTTAGCAGCAAGATGAAGAGCGACGTCGGCAGCTGAGAGAGAGAGCTCGTCAGCTAATAGCAGAAGCTCGATCTGGAGTGAAGATGTCAGAACTTCCCAGCTATGGTGAAATGGCTGCAGAAAAGTTGAAAGAAAGGTCAAAGGCATCTGGAGGTGAGTTAAAGAATCTTGTATCATTCTACAGACAACCCAGAAATCCACAGTGGACCTTTTGGAACTTTTTATTCTTACTTCAAAATGTTGCTTCAAAAATATAAAGTTTCTAACCTATTGATATGTTGCAAAACACCTAAAGGAAGCATAGTAAATTAGAAGATAACTGTTGCTGTTTTCCACATCAACTTTTTGGCTTCATTTAAAAATACTCAAGAAGTACTCTCTTAGAATATGCTTTTGTAAAAAACTCATACCTTGGTTTGTGATACCCCATGATTCCTCATTAATCGTATTAGGAGTATGTAAAATCTAATTGAATCCCTAACATCTAAATCATAGCATAATTAGTGATGAGCTTTGTCATAAAAGATTTTCACTTAAAACAAGATCTTTAGATCTTTAGAAAGTAACTTTAACAATATTCTGGCATTATAGCCTGAGATGTTAGAAGTTTATAGAAGTCCCATCTCAGTTTCTTCTTAGTCTCCTTACTCTGAGAGGGTCTTCTTCAATATCTGCAGAGATTAATCTAAGCTTGATGTTGGGACCAGGGAGATATATATATATATATATATATATATATATATATATATATATATATAAAATTAAAGAGAATTTAAATTTTAACTTCAGAGATGCTCAATTGGGACATCTTTGGAACATTTTACATTTTTAAGAGGAGTATATTCACAAGGCTTGTGAGCTTTCTATTTCAAAGGAATATAACCTACTTATCTACTAAAACATGCCAGATACTTGCCCTGAGTTAATCTTAGAGTGCAAAGATCACTCTGAAGAGTAGGCAAGTGAAGACTCGAATAAGACCTTAGAGCAGCCATCCCCAACGTTTTTGGCACCAGGAACTGGTTTTATGGAAGACAGTTTTTCCACGGACCAGGAGGGTAAGGAGGGATGGTTTCAGGATGAAACTGTTTCACCTCAGATCGTCAGGCATTAGTTAGATTCTCATAAGGAGCACATAACCTAAATCCCTCACATGTGCACTTCACAATAGGGTTCGCGCTCCTGTGAGAATCTAATGCCGCTGCTGATCTGACAGGAGGCCGAACTCAGGAGGTAATGCTCACTCACCCTGTTAGGCCAGGTTCTTAATAGGCCACAGACTAGTACTGGTCCATGGCCCTGGGTTTGAGGACCCCTCACTAAGAGGGCCAAAACAAAGGTAAGCTATTTCTAGGTCAATGATAAGTTTCCTCAAAGTAAACTGAAACTTATTGCTGTTATTTCTTATTGTTTCCTTATATTAGAAGCTTACTGTAGAAAATTCTAATGCTTATAACGTCTAATCTTCCATCTCATAAATTTGAAAGCTCCTTCCTCACAGCTGTGTATCTGTCCCTCTGGTCTTCTCAGAATGTCTGTATCTTAGTTAAACCCATCTTGCCAGGTACAGTGCCTCACGCCTGTAATCCCAACACTCTGGGAGGCCAAGGCGGGGGGATCACTTGAACCCAGGAGTTCCAGATCAGGCGGGGGGATCACTTGAACCCAGGAGTTCCAGATCAGCCTGGGCAACATCACAGGACGCTATTTCTACCAAAAAAAAAAAAAAATTATTTTAATTTTTTTCACTTGTCTTTTTTTTAAAAAAAATCATTACCTTCAATCAACTCACGCCCACTACAAAAAAAAATTTTTTTAATTAACCAGACAGGGTGGCACACACCTGCAGTCCCACCTACTCAGGAGGCTGAATCAGGAGGATCACTTGAGTTCAGGAAGTTGAGGCTGCAGTGAGCTGTGATCATGCCACTGTCCTCCAGCCTGGGTGACAGTGAGATGCTGTCTCAAAAAAAAAAAAAAAAAAATTCGTCATCTTCCCTTTTCGACTCCTATCATGCAGCTATCATGCAGGATTTTTATTGCAATTTATACATTCTCTACTACAGCTTTATAGTAAGATCAGTAATTATGTACAGCTACATTTGTGTAATACTGTGACAATTTGCTGTCATTTATCATTAATAATTAGATGCTTCTTTTATCATAAAAATCTCCAGATATTCTAAGTAAGTCTTAATAAATCTTTGCCTCCTTATACCTTTGAGTCATGGAAAAACACCATATTCTTATGCTCCAGATAGGCTTCCTGAAGCTATTAATGCCACCTTCCTGTGGCATCATAAAGCCATGTAGGAGAACAAGTAATAATAGGATGAAGGGGCATTTGGTATCTGTTTTTTGTTTTTCCCAGTAGTGAGCAGATAACAATGCTAAATGACTTGTAAGTGCTGGGAAGGCTAAGAATTAAAAATCCTATTAATGATATGGGATGTGTCAGCTATATAGTTGGTCCTGTCTTTATAATCCAACTACACTTGAGGCTAAGCCAGAACCAGACTAGGCAAGGAGACTGTCAATGTTGCAAACCAAAGTGTGGTTGCTGCCTGGTAATGAGGGACAGTAAAGATCTGAATTTGCCATCATTCAACAATCAAAGTAAATAAAGTAAACAAAGGACAAATGAGGATTGGATCTATAGAGTTGGCAAGGAAATGCAGACTGGAACAAGGAAAGCCAGGTGAAATGAAGAAGGGGCAGGGTTTGACAAATGACTTATGAGAACCTCCTGAGGAGTCAGGTTTCTTATTCCTGAAGGAGACCAAAGTGACCAGGGTCTATTTTTCCCATAGGACACAGCATACCTTGGATGTTGGAAGCAGCTACATACCAAATGGTAGTCTGTTTGTGAGAACTAAGGTTGACCTAAGACAAATGATGCAGGCCTATTTCCTGTCCTCAGTGGTGGGTCTTGGCCTGTCTTCATAAAGGGATATGGAACAGACTAGGTCTCCTCTGGTCTCAAGGTCTAAGCCCTAGCTGTTGAGAGTGAGAGTTGTGGAGAAAACTTTAGGACAAGGAAGAAGGTAAAATTCCTCTTGAAATTCAATGATTCATATACATTTATTTATCAAACAGTACCAGCCATTGTGCTTTGCCAGGATTTGGCAAACATCCTGGAAAGGGCCAGAGCACTGTAGGTTTTGTAAGCCATGTGCTTTCTGTCCCAGCTACTCAGTTCTGCCCTTTGTAGCCTGAACTGCCCTTTGCAGTCTTGAACAATATATGAATGAATGAGCCTGGTTGTTATTTACCTTCAAAAGACAGTAGGCTGGATGTTGCCCCTGGCCTGTAGTTTGCTCACCCTTGCATAGCAAATTCAAAATTCACTTGAGTTCACAAGAGTCTAATTTCTAAGTAAAAATGACCCTGATGAGGTTGTTAAGTCAGGGGAAAGAATTAACAAATTAGTGTCCACTCTCCTAGGGTCTAGTAGGAATCCTCAGGTCTGAAAAAAGTTTTGCTAAGGAGTAGTGTGAAAGGAAGAGAGAGAAATAACTTGACACCAGCCTAGATGGAGAACTAGGGTAGGAAGATTTTCGAAGCAGTAGTCCAGAGTGATAAAAGAGGATAGTGAAGAGCTGACATAACAAGGTGGATGCACAGCCTGGGGAATGTATTGAACGTGATCATCACTCATACCCACTGCCTGAACTCACCTGTGAAAGCCTACTTTTTCTGTTCTCAAGCACCAAGCAACCAGCCTCGGTGAGAAAAGGAAACTTACTAAATTTGAGGTGAGGTGTCTTCAGCTTCATGGTGTCCACAGAAAATACATACAAGGTATTTTAGGTCACCTATAACTGTATATTCAGGCAATCAAGAGACTTATATCCTATTGCAACCAGAAATAGCCTGATTCTTGTGTAAATAACAGAATCACACCTCTCCTAGCAGCCATAGCCTAGCTTTCACTTACCCTCTGTTTGACATACTTGTGGGGCTTATGAGAAAATCAGGTAGTGTATTATACATTTTTTTTTATTTTTGCATCATGTTGTAATTGTAGACATGTGATGGCCTCATTTTAAATTCCTCATTCTATGTAACAAACGATGTGGGTTGTATGAATCTTTCCTGACAAGGTACAGATGTTGATAAAGTTTAGTATTTTTGGTTTTAGTTGTGTAGTATTGTGGTCAGGGAATAGGACCCAAATTTCTGCTTTGGGAATTTATTAATGTTTTATTTTGGCCAAATACATATTAAATTTTTGTTAATGGTCTATGGGCACATTTGCAAGGAAGGTGACTACCTTGTTTTAAGATGATATTACATATCATGTCATATAGCACATGTATTATATATTATAAAGTATATTATATTTGATACATATTTTGTTATTATTTATTCCATAGCTTATAACTTTGGTTTAGTTAGATTAGATTAGATTTGCTTAACTTTAAACTGACATTTTTGCCTCTTTTTATTTTTTGAGACAGTCTCGCTCTGTTGCCCAAGCTGGAGTGCAGTGGCGCTATCTCAGCTCACTGCAACCTCCGCCTCCCGGGTTCTAGCAGTTCTCCTGCTTCAGCCTCCCAAGTAGCTGGAATTACAGGCACCCGCCACCATGCCTGGCTAATTTTTATATTTTTAGTAGATACAGGGTTTCACCATGTTGGCCAGGCTGGTCTGGAATTCGTGACCTCAGGTGATCCGTCTGCCTTAGCCTCCCAAAATGCTGGGATTACAGGCGTGAGCCACTGCGCCCGGCCTTTGCCTCTTTTTTATGTAGACAACGTAGTATATTTTCTTTTGCATTTTGGATGAATGAAGAAATTTTTTTTAATTTTGCCCATTAGAATGTCTGCATGATCCTTATTATTTCAGTTATGGAAAATAAATTTGTTGAGCTGAAATAATATCTTAGGCCTTCAATAATTTTTATTTTTAGCTTTTATTAATAACATAATATCTGTATTGTGTTTCCTATCTTTTGTTTGATTTCTGTAGAATAACCTCAAAAATAATGAATTTTATGGGGACCTTTGTTGAGAATTTTAAAAATCATAAGTGAGAAATTTTTTTGGAATTTTTAAGTATGTTTTTAATGATAACTTCATTTTCTGTTTAAAAAATGCAGATATTCTCTCTCTCTCTTTTTTAACTTTCACCAGATATCTTGGTTTCATTCAATTTATCTATAAACAAAAAGTATACGACTGGCCTTATTGACCACATTGTTGGGATATCTATTTTACTTATCATGCTGTGCAGTGTCAACTGGAATGCATTTTCACATTCAGTGCATATCTAATCTCCTTTTACATTTTCCTGCACACACAGTACATAGCATACTTGCAAACCAGCTTCTGTTGTATAATGGATCTCTAGTTTACTTTCTGCCTTGTTCACCTACTGGGTTTTCAGTGTTTAACCATAAAGACATATTATATTTATACATTTATATTATGTAGTATCTTTAAACACACACATGCACATGCACTTAAGTTCTGTAAGAATACAGTTAGAGCATTTCTTACAGGTGTTAGGAAATATGTAACATTAACTGTTCAGAAGAATTCAAAGTTGATTGTAAAACTGAAGTCAATGAATCGAAAGAAAGTAGAAACCCATTCTTAGGAAGACCTGAGCTGTATAGATCACTTTTTACTCTTGCCATCCCAAATAGTAATCCTTTTATCTAAGGTTAGCAGTACATATATGAACATTGAGTTAACCCACTCAGCATTACTGGGGAGTGGTAGTGTAAATGGCACCTGTTTAACATCATATAGGAACCTAGCACTGTATAAGTGGGTAAAGAAAGTAGGTGCCATTTCCTGGGTATCCCTGGAATCTGAAAGAACCCATATACAACCACATTTCCAGACTTACCTATTTTTTTTCATGGCAATGCCGTCATTCTATTCACTCAGGCTGGAGAGTTGATTGTGATGGTGGCCTCACCCTTACTCTCCTCAGTATCCCTTACTCTCCTCAGTATCCCTTACTCTCCTCAGTATCCCTTCTCCCACAGCCCAACATCCAATTGATTTCCAAGTTACATCATACCTACTCCCAATTCTTTCATCCTAGGTTAGGCTCTCCATAGTGCTTGCCTGGGGGTTATAACAGTCTCCAACCTGCATTTCTTGACTCCAGCCTTTCTGTTCTCCAGTCCAACATTTAGGTCAGCAATTTTGCATGACAGATGGTGTCACGTGCATAGGGCTGTCTTAGGCACAGTCCCTAGACCACTTCTGCTTTCACATAAGAAGGTATATGAGAATGTGAGCAAGAGTGATATTATAGAAATAATAATTGAAGCTGCTCTAACTTATAAAAGACATAAGCTTCAGTACTTATATTACTACTAATAAGTTATACCTACTTCACAACTGATGACAATAAGGCACTTCGGTTGAAAACTGCTTATGGAGATTGCTGTTAAATTAATCTTCTAAAGCACAGTACTGATCATGTTGACCACCAGTATCTCTACATTCCTACCAAGTAAAAGTTAAACTTCCCATTCTGTCCTTCAAGACTCTCTGTAGGCTCTCTATAGTTTTGCCTTTCAAGTCTTACCTTCTATTATTTCTCTTTAAGTATGCTTGAGCCAAATAGGACTTTACACCATTCTCTGAACATAACCTACCCGTTCCTCCTTTCATGCCTGTAAAGCCCTTCCCTCAATTGTACCTTGTACATTTCTCAAGACCTAATTTAAAGGTGAGCATTTCCAAGAAAGAATTCCTGGTGTCATTGGCAAAGAATAATCTCTTTATCTTTTGAATTTGCTCTGTACCTTATTTTTATCCAGTCACCCCTACCATACATGGTATTATAGTCCCTTGAATATGCCTTTAAGGCAGAATAAATGTCTCATACAACTTGGTATCTCCTCAACATCTAGCACAGTGTTTTTCATATTGTGTATACAGTACACAGTAGAAGTTTCTTGAATAAATGAATGAATATTGAATTCTATACTCTCCCTCTGGATTAATTATATTCAGTAATCATCAGTGGAGGCTTATTGGCAGCAAAAAAGTACTGCATTAGATCCCTAAAAACTATTAATAGAAGCTGTCTCTGACACAGAATAATGCTGAGGAAGTATTCTGAACACCTTTTTGACACACAGGAAATATTTGTTAGCATATTTGCTAAACTACAAATTTTGAGGATAGTGAAATTGAAGATGCCCACTTCTATGAAATGAGTCAAATAGTTGATAAGCTGAGCACAGTTGATTAGAAAGGATCTCACAAGTGATTGTGCTTAAATAATGAAGCCATGTATAATACCTTAGCTATTTCTCTGAAAGCATTTAACAATGTTTTTATCTCTATGCTTTTTTGCCCCCCTTGGTGTGGGGGGTGCATTTCTCAATTTTTTTTTTTTTTTTTTGAGACAGAGTTTTGCTCTTTTGCCCAGGCTGGAGTGCAGTGGCACGATCTCGGCTCACTGCAATCTCCACCTTCTGGTTTTAAGCCATTCTCCTGCCTCAGCCTCGTAGCTGGAACTACAGGCGCACACCACCACACCTGGCTAATTTTTGTATTTTTAGTGGTGATGGGGTTTCACCATGTTGGCCAGGCTGGTCTTGAACTCCTGACCTTGTGATCCACCTGCCTCAGCCTCCCAAAGTGCTGGTATTACAGGCGTGAGCCACCGCACCCAGCCAGTCTTTTTTCTTTATTGTTTTCTTCTTCCAAATGGTTTACATAGTAGATGGGAAGTCTTCAATAAATGTAAACTGTTGTTATTAATATTAATGCTCATAGTAAGCATTTACTTAGGAAGCCAAAAATCAGGCCTAAAGATGTACAGTTTCAGAAAGGGACAAATGTTGAGGGATTAAGCCAAACTGTAGAATTATCAATTGGAAAAAAATCTTCAGAATACCTCACTACTAATAAAAGTTGCCCAATTAAAAAAAAAAAATGAGTTGCAGGGTAGTAGGGGTATTCTTCAAATCCCAAGGCTACACAGCATGTCTCCAAAAGGTACATTGCCTGTCTGTTGGATAGAAATTAAAGTTAAACCTCTAATATGCAACTAAAATTGCTGCTGTGCCTTTTCAAATGTATAGAATTCAAAATTACTGAAACAATTTTATCACTAGGATTTGGAAAGGAAAAATTATCTACTAAAAATCCTTAATGTCAAAAATTGACTCCATTAATTAATTGTGACCCAAAACATTTTACTAGGGATATAAAAAATTATGTAAGACTTTCTCATTCCCGTATATTTAATTTTGGTTGATAATTTTTCCCAGATTTTGCTCTACCAAGATTTATTGTCTTAGTTGTTTTTGAACTTTCCATTGTATAAAGGCACTGTATATGCTAGTCTCACTCTTAATCTATCCATAATGTTTTTATGATAATATTTCATTAATAGCATAAAAGTATTTAAGCCTTCATAAAAATGACAAATATATATATATAAGGAATGTGTGCTTATTTATGCATTTAAATCGAACAATCTGATAAAAGTGTAAAATTTAGAAATATTTGATGACTTTGTCACCAAACTAACTTTATTTTTGTGTGCCATTGTTAGAGTTACTTATAGATTACACTTTAAAGTACAGGGACTCAATGAGCTCAGTGATTCAGAGACAGTGTGTGGCAAATTGTCAAAACCTTTGCATCTGCTTTGATGTGATAATTCATGTTTGACATATGAATGTAAAATATAAATGTTAATCCAATAGTGAAAGAGTGACTTAAAACTGATTTCTTAACTTGCTTATCTGTGTCAGACCTGAATTTGAATAACTATACTAAAATACTGGTTTTTCTTCTTTAGTGTTTTGGATGAATGATATAAAATATAAATAATATACTAACATTATTGCTACATGTTCCTACAGATGAAAATGATAATATTGAGATAGATACTAACGAGGAGATCCCTGAAGGCTTTGTTGTAGGAGGTGGAGATGAACTTACTAACTTAGAAAATGACCTTGATACTCCCGGTAATTTCAAATTATAAATGTTTTGTGTCCTGCTGCATGGCAAACTTTATGGTTATATTTTTATTATCTCATCAATAATAATAATAATTTTGTAGTTGTATTACATCTTATGGCCTCATAAACCATTTAGCTTAGTCCACCTTCCATCAATTTTATGTTATTTTGTTTTAGGTTGGATGTTAAAATTAGCAATAACATTGGAATAGCAAATTGTATTCTGTGTTCTCTTATTACTAAGGTTCACTATTGTATTTTATGTTATGTGAGATAATCTGTAGCCTTTCAATAGTTGGTTCCCTCCTCAGCTTAAATATTTTGGTGTGGTGTCATAAGGTATATATTCCACATGTAAATCTAAACGATGGGATCAGATTTTCTGATTTAGTTTAGAATTATAGTCTTAGTATTAATATTATTTTGCAGATTTTCTGCTTACCTTAAATACTTAAATATTACTCTAGTAAATGATTTTACATATACTTAACTGATTACAATAAGACACTTTGAAAACTATATAGACTGCTGTTAAATTAATCTCATGTCCTATATCAATAAATCACTTTGGCAATGGACCTTTGTAAGTTCTTATTTAAAATATAAAGATACTTGCTGGTGGTTTTTAATAGGTGAGTGTTCCAAATGCATTGCCTTTATAAGCCAGCAGCAAGTAGCAATCCAAAGTTTTGTATACCCGAGGGGTTCCATAAATGCTTGTTGAATTGAATTCTTACAACAATAAAAAGTCTTTGGTGATTTCTTTAGACTTAAAGGAAGGAGGCAAAGTCTCTAACATTTATCTTTTCCTGTAAAAAGCTAAAGGGAGTGAGAGCAAGCATACTTTTTCCTATCCCTGGCATGCCCCTGCAATGCTAAGCTGCTCCATTTCTTTCCCTGTTGGAAATACTACTATTATTCCAATTAACAGGTGACCAGGGTTTTCCTGACTATAACGAAGACTCAAGAAAACTCATGCCCTTTTGTCAGTAGCTCCTTCATGGCCTGGTGTTAAATTATACTATTGCTAAATAGAAGTCAGTATTACTTATAATTGTGCAAGTCCAAAAGAATGCTGATATTTAAGGAAAACTTTTAAATGTTTAACCCAAAATTAGAACTAGATTTTACTTCTTTCTGTTTAAAATACTACAGAACTTGGTTAGGTTTGATTTTTTTTTTTTTTTAACATTTTTGTTGTTGCTTACTCACCTTCCCACCATAACCACCACCAAAGGCTTTATTGGAAACCAATCACATCTTTTTAATGCTGAGGAGGACATCCATAAGTACTGGATTGAATTTTTTAATACTCAATTTATGGAAGTATAAAATCAGTGACAATATGTGATGCATATGTCCTGATTCTACAGTAGGTTAGTAACACAGGAAAAAATAGCCATTTCTTAGGTAAAATAAGGGGAGAATTTTCTAGTTTCAGCTGTAGCAACTTTGGGGGATACTTTAAAGATTGGTTAATTTTAATCCTAACAGGCTTGACTCTTGTCCATTTTAAAAACTCTCCTCCTATTTAATGTTTTCCAAAAAGAACACACATCTCAGCCTTCCTGTTTGAAGTTAACTAATAAATTGTGTACGGCTCTCAAGCATGCCCATTAAGTGTTGGTATGTAAGTAAACATGCCTCCCAGTTCAGATTTATGGTTTATTTTGTGGCAATAAGAAATAGGAATGCAAACTAGAATCTGGAAGCCCTTAGAATATATTATGATTTTTATCCTTGCTTTATTTTCCCCCCAAATTTTTTTCATATGTATATGTCATAAGGTTTTAATAATAAATTGTTTAATCTTTATCTTGATTTGACCATAGTTCATCAGATATTGCTTAAAAGAGAAGCCTTGCAATATAAACTGACCAATTTGCATGAAAGTAATGACAATAGCATTTATTAAGAGTCTTATAATTAGAAAAGTTATTAATCTTTATGAAAAATATCATCCAGCAAATGGTGGACATATCTATTGCAACCATTTTATTAAGAAGTTGCCTTTTATTAATTTAAGAATTAGTTGTGTTTCTACTCATTTTGAACTATTGTATTATGAAAGATTAATGTACATTAATACATTCCAAAAATGTAATAATCTGTATTGTATTTCTGCTATCTAAGTAGAGGGTATTTGTAAACATATACCCTGTTTCAATGCTGGTTATATAGGTACATATATAAACACTGGATTCTAATAGTATGTACATGATGATGATCTGAGATAATGTTAAGAATTTGTTTTAATGTGGCATTATATTTATAAATCTAATAAGAATTAAAACTATAAAATAATATTCAAAATGAAATGTATCTCTTCTTTTAAATATCTAGTTTGTTATAATAGCTTGTTTTATTGTGTATAACATACAGTGCTTATATAAATGTATACATCACATACAGGCATAGGTTTTTAGGTAAGCATTAGCTACTATTTAACTATAGTATAACTAAGTTCTCTTTAGATATGTTGACTGTATTCTTTAAGGGGAATGATTTTGGTGGGGGAATATACATATGTAAAGGATTTTTCATGTGTTTAACCTAATATCCTTTTCTTCTTTCTTTTAAAATATAGTAGTACTTTTGTGAGCTCACGTAAAATTGACAGCCTACATATCTAAATGCATCTCTCTCAGTTATTCATGGTATTTGCATATTTAACAGAACAAAACAGTAAGTTGGTGGACTTGAAGCTGAAGAAGCTCCTAGAAGTTCAGCCACAGGTGGCAAATTCACCCTCTAGTGCTGCCCAGAAAGCTGTAACTGAGAGCTCAGAGCAGGACATGAAAGTAAGTCTTACTTGTTTAAAACATTTAGCTTAGTATCTGTGTCTTCTGGTTTCTGCCAGGAGTTTGTAATTCTAAAAACAATTTTTTACCAAATTCTTCACCAATATTAAGATTAGGGTATAAGAAATTTTTACTAGTGAGGTGTGGTGGCTCATGCCTGCAATTCCAGCACTTTGGGAGGCCAAGGCAGGAGAATCAGGAGTTCAAGACCAGCCTGGGCAACATATTGAGACCTCACTACTAAAAGTAAAACAATTAGCCAGGCATAGTGGTGCATGACTGTAGTCCCAGCTACTCAGGAGGCTGAGGCAGGAGGATTGCCTGAGCCCAGGAGTTCAAGGCTGCAGTGAGTGGTGATCATGTCACTGCACTCCAGCAGCGGAGACAGGGCGAAACCTTGTCTTAAAAAAAAAAAATAAATAAATAATTAAAAAAATTTTCATTAAATAGCCAATAAGTAAATATCAATATGGTAATCAGTATTCATGTACTATTTTTCAGGGAAACTGCTACTTTAAATTGCTATTTCAAGTAAAAATAGAGGCAATATGGAAACTATTCTTGAGTTCTATATGTATATATATTTTGCTAAGACGAATACTGTTAAGAGAATTCTAGTGTATTTTTCAATAATCCTCAACCTTCTGCCTATATAGATGAACTAAATGTATGTTATTTGTAAGAATCATCACACCTGAAAATGGTAATATGATTGAATATAAATGTTTAAGATAACTTGCATATGTTTTGTGCCATTATGCATCTTACCTTGTGTAACATTTTAGTCAAAAATGCCACATTATAAGAATATTATTAGACTGTTTATATTATTCCCACCCACATGTTTCCCTGCTTTCCTGACAGTGATTAGTATTTCTGTAGCTTTAGGGCACTTCCAGTCCTGTATAACTTTTCACCCACCTGCGGACTATGGGGACTGCCCCGCTGACTGAAAGGATTTCCTTCCCCTGACACAGAGATGCTTTGAAGTCCCAAAACAATGACTTTCATTGCTTTTCCCCTATATTGTCAGTTTCTATAAACTGGTGATGAAAGTGTGTGGCAGCACCAGAGGACTTTTGGTCTCTATCTTTGAACAAAGGGAAGCCTGGATCAGGTCTGATTTTTTGCGTTCAATTTAGCTTTCTGCAGTGGATTTAATGCAGAATGAAGCTGGCCTAAGAATAATACAATAGATTGAAAAGGCTAACTGAATTAGTGGGTTTAGAGGAATACATTTGTAAAGTGGCAGAAGTCCCTAGTCATAAAAAGGTTTCTTAAGATGGGATTTGCTGGCTAATCGCACTGATATTTTAGCATGTTGCCAGGCCTAAAAAAATTTAGCTGTGTTTGTTTATTTTGGTAAAGACTTGAGTATTAGACGATTGGATAGTTATTATAACAGTAGAACTCTATTTTTCTCTAAAAAAATAGAATAAAAGCCAAAACTGTTTCTATCAAAAGTATATGCCTAGGATATTATAAGCATGATATTAATGATAAATTCATTAGATAACTTTAAAAAAATAAAATAGTGTTATTTTCATTATTATTGTTTATCTGTATAGATAAAATTGGTTTTGCTTTCCAAAACACTCTTATATAGTAGTCTTTAAAGTTATTCCAACAAAAGGTGTGCTTTAAACAGCTTGCCTTTGTATGATTCCTTTTAGTTAAGATTTTGAAAATGGTGTTTATAAAGAACATATAGAGTCCATCTGTTCTCTTGAAGCTTTCAGTGTTGATTTGGGTTTTAATTTTTTTTAATAAAATGCAGTTTACACATTTATAAATGAGGCATTCTGTGTTTGTGGAAAAGGATAAACTGTTACCTTCCCCTGAGGATTCTGTATCCCAGGCCTCCTTGAGGCTAGAGAATAGGCCATTGGAGGGCTCCCTCATTACCGATTGTCTCAATGCAGAGGAAGGGCAAAGTCTTGGTAGCTTTTGATAACCAGTTTCAGCATTCAGCAGGCTTAGCTATTAGTCATGCATCTTAGCCTTTCCCTATTTACTTTCAAAACACTTAATAAAAATAATAAAAGATTAGGTATAAAATGAAATATTTGTTTGGTACACAGCACCTCGGTATCTGCAGCTTCCACACACTGCAGTGGTTCAGTCTTCTGGGATATTTCTTGTTGATAGAACCATTTGAATTTGTTACCAGTATTAACATAGGAAGCCCCGGAAAAGATAATTGTAGTTTCCTTAGCTGTAAAGGGCTTACTTACAAATCTGGCTTTGGAAAGTTATAGCTGATGAAATGCAGTTCAGTAGGGTAGTATTATAATCCTACCTTTTAGCCTTCATCCAGCATTAGTGGTTTATCTCAATGGGCATAAAATTAGAAACTAGTTCTTGTTGTCATACAAGTCTGTGGGGCTGTACAAACTGATGACATAGAATAGTGGGGGAAATAGGAGGCAACATGGCTTTTAAATGATATGTATCACTGGTGGAAGACACGTTCATATCAGTTATCAAGAGTTAAACCATGTGTCCCAAAGTTTGTGATTACAGGCAACAGAACTTGCAGTTGAGCTGTTTAAAGTGCTTTAAAATCCTTTTCTTGCAAAAAGTTTCTAAATTAGTGTTATCTTAAATCAGTAAAAGTTGCCTTACTAATGTGTAATTTTATGTTTATGAGATCAGGACTCTCTTACCATGTGTTGTTTTACATTTAGAATGGCACAGAAGATCTCCGGACTGAACGATTACAAAAAACAACAGAACGTTTTAGAAATCCTGTTGTGTTCAGCAAAGATTCTACAGTCAGAAAAACTCAACTTCAGTCTTTCAGCCAATATATTGAGAATAGACCAGGTAGAACACTTTTTAAAATGTTTTTCCATGTTATGGTTTAACTATACATAGATATCTATATATATAGTGTGTGTGTGTGTGTGTGTGTATATGTATATAATCTGGTAATGTAAATTCACATTTCAATACACAAATATCAAGCTTTATAATAATTTTACATGTCTTTCCTCTTTTTTTTTTTAAGAGATGAAAAGGCAGAGATCAATACAGGAAGATACAAAGAAAGGAAATGAGGAGAAGGCAGCGATAACTGAAACTCAGAGGAAGCCATCAGAAGATGAAGTGCTTAATGTATATTAATTTTTTGTGTGGTTTCATGATTGCTGATAATTCCAAACTGTATGTGGAAATAGTGCCTTTATTTGTTAAAATGAGATGTTAGGTTTTTTAAGATGTCAATCTCCAGTGCATTCAAAGCAGAGTGAGAGGGGTGCACTGTTGAATTAGTCTGCAGTGTGGTGATAATTGTCAGATAAAAAAAAATGAATTTTTCAGAGTTCCACAGCCCCAGTTTCCTTCAGACATTTCCATCAGGGCACTTCCCATAAAGAGATTCCAGTATTGATCTACCGGGAGGATTTTAATTATTACAATAGCAGATACCGCAGAGCTGCAGTTAGAGGGAAAAGTCACATGAGACCTGCTAGAATTTCTCAGCCAACCCATTTTGTTGGCTTGGGTTAATGGGTGTTCAACCTTTCCATTATCCAGATCAGCCGTGAATTACTAGCTGAATGATGTTTGCATTAATATAATATATATGGTAATTTCTTCACTTAATTAACGGGGAGGTTCAGCTCAGTAGGGGTATGGGCTGATCATGTGTAAAATTGATTTGTGAGGGAAATATTTGATAGACCGCAGGGAGAAAGCTGCTTTTGATGGACAGCTGCGGGACAGAAGCAGGAAGAACAAGTTTTAACTTGAATTTTTGTCCGGAAGCATCGCTCTCTTTAATAGTACTACTTTTTAAATTATCTACAGTTCTTCTAGGTATTTTCATTGTTTTCAGTGTTAAAATAGTTGGATTTTAAAATCCTTAGAAGTACACTCAGAGTCACCAACTACATTTTAGGACTCTAAAATCTTCTCATTTTAAGTTGTTTACTTTAGAAGACCTGGAAAGGGATGAGCTAGAAAAGAACAGCTCACTGATAATCCTGATGAAGTATTTGGTATAACTTTTAAGTTACAGAATACTTAACTATACTATGTACTCGCACTAAAGAAACCTGATTATGAAATTTCTATTTTTAACTGAACCAATCAGTAAGAGCAATGAAGTTTGTGTGTTGCTTATTGCTTCTGCTTCCTTATATATTTGTTTTTTGTATTATCTTTGCAAACTACTATATTTGTTTTGTCTGTCTGTATGGGGATGAGAAAAGAAAATGTCTCTTTTGAAAATGCTCTGCTATCTGGCAGATAGGTTCAAGAAGCATTCACCAGATTATCCCAGATTTTAAATTAGCATTTATTCTATTATTTTATTTTTTTCTGTTATATTTTGTATTGAGATGGAAGAATATCCATTTGGTATAAATTTTTTAAAAATATGGTGACTTTTAAAATCAAACTATCCTGAGAAATTTAGTTTTATGATTTCTTAAAATATTTTAACTTTAAATTTGTCAACGGCCATAATCAATTTAATAATAAGTTGGTATAAATTCAGGTCACATATGAGTACAAATTACTTACCAGTTCAAAAGGTATGTAAGTTATACATATAGTTAGACATATTTATTAATCATGAGAATTCTAAAATATGCTCATAATTAACATAATTCTTTATTTTATTTCCTGTTTAAGGAGTAGTGAAATATAATTCCT
>NW_026652290.1:61803501-61806001 GCF_009828535.3 Hylobates moloch | reverse complement strand
ACTTTTTTAAAAAAACTATTACTTAATCTTCTCATTATACAGGTGAGGAGACAGAGGCATAGGAATTGTTCAAGGTCAAACAGATCACCACATGGTAGACCTTAGATCAGAATTCAGGCTACCAGAGCCCTATCATACGGGACCCTTCTTGCTACACCAGAATATGTAGACCGTGTATACCATTCCCCTAATAAGTTGCAGGCATGCTCAGTCTTATACCTATATACTTGTATGGATTCAGCATGGATCCATAAACCAATGTATTGTTTTATATTTGCATTTTTTCTTGGGTTTCTTAGGGATTTTGAAAATATTAGCTATGTTAGCTATATTAAACATATAATTACTAGACTGAATAATATTTGTAATATATTTTTAACTATTTCCTGTAAATATTTTAAGGAGACAGATTTCCTTTTTTTCCAAACAAATGGAACTTAACCACCTTCCCTGATTGTGTTGGATAAATTCGATGTTACTATACAAGAAGACTTGTGCCACTAGTGAAAAACCTATAAATCCTGTTTCCTCTCCCTCTTTAGCACTTGGAGCCTGATTTGTTGAGGGTTCTAACTGAAACAGACTCAATTTCTCCTTCCTACCCAACATATCACTAGTCAAGCTTTGAAATGGCCCCATTCCAACCATAGATGCTTTATAATCTGAAAGACAGTCATAGAATACAGGTTGAATCTAGAATCCTTTTGAGCTTATTATATTTCTTACTTCACAGGACAGAATCTGATCCTAACTGGATCTGCTACTGCAGATTTAGACCAAAACTGAGTTGGTCTCCCAACTTCATAAGCTCCAAGAATCATCCTAGACAGTTTTAAACCTCCTCCAACACAAATAGTGTTTTAAGATTTGCCTAAAACCTAGCATCTGAAGAGATAAGATGTTAGAAAGTGAAAGCATACATTCATCCTTTTCCCTTTTGGGTTCCAGTTTATTCCAACTTTTTATTTATTATAATATCTTTTTTTGGTATGTTAGACATTTCAGTGTACTTTCTGATTCTCAGCCTAGAATTAAGCAGAGCAGATAGTACCCATGTTTTTTATATGATGAGACTGAGACTCAGACAGGGGAAATGACTCACTTAAGATGATCTCATTAGGAATGGTGGAGTTAGGGCTTGAACCCAGGTTTTCAGGTTTTCTAGCTCTTGACTCAGTCCTCTTTCCACACTACATCTTCTTTACAGAACAAATATACTTTATCTGCTATTTCAGTTTTTATATACTTGTAGATACTGACTATATTCAGGTTTTTTTGCTGATTTGAAATTCACATAATATAAAATTAACCATTTGAAAATGCACAATTCTGTAGCATTTGGTACATTCACAGTGTTGTATAGTCATCACCATTGTGTATTTTCAGAAGTTTTTCATCACCCTAAACATGAATTCTGTACTTACTAAGCAATAACTTTCTATTTCCTTCTCCCCTAATCCCCTGGGAATCTTTAACTACTTTTTCTATGAGTTTACTTTATTGTAGTTATTTCCTATAAGTGGAATCGAACGATATTTGTCCTTTTGTGTTTGGCTTCTTTCACTTAACATATCTTCAAGGTTCATCCATGTTGTAGCATGTACCAGTACTTCATTCTTTTTTATGGTTGAATAATATTCTATTGTATGTTTATACCACATTTGTTTATTCATTCATCTGTTGATGGATATTTGGGTTGTTTCCACTTTTAGCTACTATAAACATTTATGTACAAGTATCTGTCTGAATCTCTGTTTTCATTTCTTTTGGGTATATACCGAGGATTGGAATTTCTGAATCATATGCTAATATTGTACTCAATTTTAAATGAGTTGTGAGGTTAAGGTAGAATTCAGAATACATTTTCCAAAAGAAACACTGTTGTAAGTGTCTGCAAGCCAGACAAACCCACAAAAACCTGTTAATTCCAAATATAACTAAATAATACTAATAGTTATTTTAGACCTGAGTCCTAGGCTCCCAGAGCTTGAGCAACATTGGATTTTAAGCACCACCCCTGTGACGCTGAAGCTACTTACATCCTGGGAGGAGGCAGGATGGATGGGGCCTGGATGGTGGCCCAGATTGCTGGGCATTTCTCCTGGCATGTTGGCAGAAGGCCTTAGCAAGAAAGTAGGAAAGGAATGTAAAAGGCTCATACAACAAGATGGGGAGGTGCCAGGGATAAGAATGGCAGGAGCTGGGAAAGGGCACCAATGACACAGATAGAACAACTATGGGATTTATATGTCTGGTTCCTTCTGAAATTGTTCAGTAATCCTAAATCAGTGATAGTTTGAGTACAGAGCAGCCATGCTGTGTATGTGAGTGTGTGGTTTTTTTTTTTTTCTTTTAAACTGTATTTCAGGCCGGGCATAGTGGGTCACACCTGTAATCCTAGCACTTTGGGAGGCCGAGACAGGTGGATCACCTGAGGTCTGGAGTTCGAGACCAGCCTGGCTAACATGGTGAAACCCCATCTCTACTAAAAATACAAAAA
>NW_026652290.1:61693501-61793501 GCF_009828535.3 Hylobates moloch | reverse complement strand
TGTGTAATTTAGACTCTAAATGTTATAGAATGTAAATATTATCTGTGTAATAAAAATATATATTTTAAAAGATTTATTTAGGAAAATATAACACATTTTAATGTAACAATTTGACACTGACTTTGTGAAAATAGAGTAAGTTTCCTAGGTTCCAGTGGTTTTAGGGTTTTTAAAAATAGATGTCCATGTATTGTTAAAATATTGTTAGAAATAATTACATTAGTCTTGTACCATGAACATTATATGTTCATTCCAATATGTCTTAAAATCCTTAGTACGATTATTAACCTATGTCTTGATTCTTTTCACTTATTTCTTCAAACTACTTAAGTACACAACCCCAGTTTAGCTTGCTAAGGTAACCAGATTCTAGAACATTTCTTTGTACCAGTACGCAAATGTATTTACACAGGAATAAATCTAGATTTCCTTAAAGAGGGCAACAGAATTGAAAACTGAGGCCAACAAATAAATGAAAGTTTCTCTAAATCCATTGGATAATAGAGGCAGTGTTAAGGCTAACCATAGTGTTGAACTAAACAGAGGGATTACTCCTGGGTTTTGCATCAGTTGTTTTCTGCCGGGTGGCCTCACTTGTCAAAAAAAAAAAAAAAGTTTAACAGGCAAACATTCACATGGGCACATTGAGAAAAGAAGTTTGCTTAATTCCATCAAAGCTTAAAAAAATCAATCATCAATTTATTCTAACTACAATTGTTGGTCATTTGTGAAAAACATCTGGCCTTTAAGTCATAGGAACCTAAACACCAGTATAATGTGAACACTTGTGAAGAAGCTTCAAGTTTGGTTTAGTATAAAAAAGCAATGTTAGTGTGTGTGTAGCTTTATCTAACCATACAGCAGAATTTGTTTACTTATAATACTTTAACTCCACTTAATTTTTTTGGACTTTTACAGTATTATAAATCCAAGTGTAATATGCTTTAAAAATTAGAAAATTGTAATTTGCAGCTTTAAAAAGTTCAGCCTTTTTACATCTTTTTGTGGTTGTTTAACAGAATAACATCACAGCAATCTTGGTATTACAAGTCAAAAATGGTTTCTAATGAAGTCTAAATTCAAGATAGAAAATATATTTTAAACATGGTTTCAGGAGGGACATTCCCTATTTTGCATATGTCTAAGTAATTCTTAAAATATTTGTTTTAAAGCTGGACTTAAACACTCCTGACTGCTCTCTAATTTGATATAGCTAGTCAAAATGATTTTATTCAAGAAATTTTGGCAGGAGAATTCAGTGAAGGAGATAAATAATTTTGCAGCTATACTCACATTGCAAAGTATAGAACTAATTCAATCATTATGACTGTAGTAACATCTGTTCTTTAGCTTTAAAGTGAGCAGTAGAACAGCTCAATGTTGGGATACATTTAAATAGTAAGCTTTGTTAGTCAAGTTTCAAGTTCTAACAAAATATAAGTAGCCACATCATAGCCACAAAATGATACATAGTAGGTCTCTAGTTTTGTTGTTGTTGTTGTTGTTGTTTAATGAACTTTTAAATCATAGAAAAGGCTAACCAAAGCTGTAGGGGGTGAAAATTAGAACCTAAATTAGAAATAAAAGTTGCATCATTTTAATTTCATGCTCTAATATAATATGAACAGTTAATATTGTAAAACCTGCCTTGATGATGACATACTAGTCTAGTGGTTTCCTGTCATACAAAGGAAATAAAACATGATATAACCAAATGCTACTGTGTCATATAGAAATGATCCATTCTCTTACTGTTAAACTACCTTCACCAGATTATTCATATACTATATCTCACTCACTGCTCTTTAGCTTCCCCTAGGCTTTTAATAATTATAAATTAAGAAAGACTAGATACTTGTCATAAATTAGGTTTGATTCTAAGCAAAATATATAATAACTAATAATAAAAAAGCACTTTTTCTGCAGTGATAAAAAATACTAATCTTCAGTTTAGACTTTTATTTCACTTATGACACAAATATGTTATTGTAAGAAAAGCTAACCATGTTTCTAAAATGTACACTAAGTAAATCTCAAAATGTATATGCCATATGTAGAAGTCTCGTAAAATTTTGGCCCTCATTTCAGAGGCACTAATGTCCAAAGTACTGTTAGGATACTAGAGATGAGAGGAAAATCACTTAAAACAGCTTGTGAAATATAATGTTTGAAATCGTTCTTTGAGAATGTGCAGATTATGGCTTGCATAGGGACTCCTTCCAGCTCTCTGGGAAAATGAGCTGTTGACATTCTTTTGGGTCATCATTCAAGATACGAGGGCAACCACAAGGATTTAGCAGATAAATTCATCCCCAAAGACCTTTATCCATTTCACTGCAACTTGGAAACATTCATGTTGAATAGTAGCATTAATGTAGCCTATTTAGCTCTTCAAAGTGAGTCTTATGTTTAAAAAAAGAAGAGGAAAAAAGAAAAGAAAATGAAGAAGATGATGAAGAAAATCAAACGAGTAGGGTAATAACTTATTTAAGTCTTCTAAGAGGTATTTATTTACATGATTCTAAAGCACAGACCATTTCTTTTCTCTACACAGTTTCAAAAACAGAATTGGGTCTTACATAGTGAGCAATAAGCCTTTAAATTGTACCTAAATGAATCAGTCCTGTGTTACTTGTTAGTGGTTTATAACAAAGAGCAGAAAGTAAATTAATGTTTTAATGTTATATTCTGAAATGACTGGCAGCATTTATAAACAATTGAAAATTATCTAATTTAGGTTCTGACTCTCTTTGGACTTTATGATTCAGGCAAAAGGAAAAGTCAGAGCTGTGATGAACATATTAAAGGTATGCATTAAGATTCACACACATATCCTTTCCTATAAAAAGTGAAAAAAACTTTTTGACTCAAACTGGAATGATACTATGTAGGGCTGAATGTGCAGGAAAGTTTCCCACAATGCATTGTGCAAACCTAGGGCTAACAAATACCCTGCTGCTTTCAAACCCCCCCCAAAAGACAAAGGCACAATGAAATAGAAAGCTTACCACCGGTAGCTTTCAAAACGACAAACTAGGCAAACTATACATCTCCACCACTCCAATTTTGTCAGAATGCTAATGAGCTTGCTCTGATCTTTACTCGGCTTCCCGTGTTTTCTACATCTTCAAGGACCACATGGCGCTAGCAAAATAAAGACAACTAAATGAGAATTTCGAATGCTTTTTGTGTTAGGACCTGGTGCTTTTCAGTGGACGCACTCGTTGAATATTCTCAACTTAAAAGAGTACAACAGGGGGTTGGGTATGAACTTTTTAACAGGAGGAAATTTGAACAAAAGTAAATTAGTGAGATGAGGAAAATATGAGAAAAATTTCTGATTAATTTCCACTCCATAATATCAATGACACCTTCAGCCCCACTCCTACTCTTCTAACAAGAGATGCTGATAAAAGATGAATGATTCTGTGTTGTTCACAGTGAACGTTTAGTGGTTTTTAATAGCAGCATTCTACATAAAAGGCACCAGGAAGTACTCCGCATTAGCAGTTGAGATCACTAGTTAATAGGATGATGTCTTTTAGCTTTTGTCACAAGATTATTAGAAAGGATGGATTTCTGTTCTCATCATTGCATAGTTTGGAGTGCCTGTTGAGTACAAGTGCTAAAATACAGGTTTCTCAGTATTGTTTCACATGTAAAGCAAAAAGCCTTTTAATGCAACACCTTTTTCCTTTTTACCAGGTGATTTTGTTATTGATCTCTAATCTGCCCCTTTAGCTGTATTAAATGCTTGAAGTGTTCTGCTTTTCTGTGTAGCCTTGATGCTAGCTATTTGTGTCTATAAATTCATTAACATTAAAACAGGATCTATATAGACTATTAGAGTCTATGAGTTAGAAAATGGCATATTACATACTTTTTACAGTTTAGGGCATAAATAACAATATAAATTTAAGATTATCTGCATAAATGTTATAAAATATGTTCTTTGATAATATGTTATGAGATTTTAATTATGTATTTATAAGGAACATATTTTTCACAATCTCTCTTTTCTTTAGCAATCACTGTACACTTACTAGGAGAATAAGAGTAGTCAACTCCATTTCTCACCATATCCATCCATACCTAGAAAGAAGGAAAAACCAAAACTGGGTACATTTTTATATATAAAGATATTTGAACGCGGCTGGGCATGGCGGCTCACGCCTGTAATCCCAGTACTTTGGGAGGCCGAAGCAGGCGGATCACCTGAGGTCAGGAGTTCAAGACCAGCCTGACCAACATGGAGAAACCCCGTCTCTACTAAAGATACAAAAATTAGCCGAGTGTGGTGGCGCATGCCTGTAATCCCAGCTACTCAGGAGGCTGAGGCAGGAGAATCGCTTGAGCCCGGGAGGTGGAGGTTACAGTGAGCTGAGGTCACGCCATTGCACTCCAACTGGGGCAACAAGAGTGAAACTCCATCTCAAAAAAAAAAAAGATATTTGAGCTTAGAGTTAAATTAATTCTGTACAACTAATAAATAACCAGGAAAGGAAGGAAAAGATGTTTGCTATAATAACACTTTTCAAATTTTATATGAAGAAAAATTTTGCCAGTGTTTCTCACATTTAACACATATATTTGATGTTTCTATATACTGTTCTTTAAATGTTCTCTGGTCCTGAAAAATTATATTTTTGTTCATTGTACTTGGTTCACATGACTTAAATATTGCCTCTTAAGATATTGTAATTTATACACCCTTCTAGCAAAATGGAGGTTAAAAATCCTATATTAATAGGGGTAACTTGGACAACCATAAAAAAGGAGAGACTATCTTCTAAATATAACAACAGTTTTTAAAAATATTCTAGTTCTTTACTTTTTTTTTTTTTTTTTTTGAGACAGAGTCTCGCTCTGTTGCCCTGGCTGGAGTGCAGTGGCGCAATCTCGGCTCACTGCAAGCTCCGCCTCCCGGGTTCACGCCATTCTCCTGCCTCAGCCTCTCCGAGTATCTGGGACTACAGGCGCCCGCCACCATGCCTGGCTAATTTTTTTGTATTTTTAGTAGAGACGGGGTTTCACCGTGGTGTCGATCTCCTGACCTCGTGATCCGCCCGCCTCGGCCTCCCAAAGTGCTGGGATTACAAGCGTGAGCCACCGCGCCCGGCCTAGTTCTTTACTTTTTATTATTTAGTGTGCTATTTCTTTTTTTTTTTTTTTTTTGAGACGGAGTCTCGCTCTGTCACCCAGGCTGGAGTGCGGTGGCGCGATCTCGGCTCACTGCAAGCTCCGCCTCCCGGGTTCACGCCATTCTCCTGCCTCAGCCTCTCCGAGTAGCTGGGACTACAGGCACCCGCCACCACGCCCGGCTAATTTTTTGTATTTTTAGTAGAGACGGGGTTTCACCGTGGTCTCGATCTCCTGACCTCGTGATCCGCCCGCCTCAGCCTCCCAAAGTGCTGGGATTACAAGCGTGAGCCACCGCGCCCGGCCTTAGTGTGCTATTTCTATGTTCCTCGTAAGTATGGATTGTATGGGAATTAGGATTCGTGTAATAACATGTCTCCATTTTGTAAAGTTCCTGGGTTTTTGTGGTTTTGTGTTTGTTTGTTTGTTTGTTTAGAGACAGAGTCTTGCTATGTTGCCCAGGCTGGACTGGACCTCCAGGGTTCAAGCAATTATCTTGCCTCAGCTTACCAAGTAGCTGGGACTACAGGCAAGTGCCACCCTGCTTGGCTAGAGATTCTATTTTAATAGACATTAATATGTCTATTTTCATACAGATTATAATGAGAAAAGAGACCATGTCATTAAAAATATATACATTAAACTAAGTGAGATATCTCTTTTAGCATTTTAATTACAGAACTGAAAAAAATTTAAAAAGTGAAGATTTGTCATTAAAAATTATTTTCTAATATGATATACCATGATAAAATAGAAAATAAAGTTTTCTAGGTTATTAAAGTTGAATACCCAGTTGACATCTACTCATATAAAATATCAGATGGACAGACAAGGCTTTAATATTTCCTCTGCAAAGGAACTTTTCATAAACAGAAACAAAATAAATGAGGGAATTTGATGTTATAAAGCAAATAAAATGATTACTAAGGTTCTGAAGTGGTATAGAGTTACCCTATTCTTCTCTACTAAAATTTATAGAGTATTGAATCTGTAATAAAGAAACCAGAAAAAATGATACTTTATATCTGAAAATTTTCTACAAAGTGAATTTTTAACACAATTTTCAGAGGCAATAAGCCACATCTGTTGATGGACTCTAAGAGTTGATAGTATTGTTCCTTTCTGGAAGCAAAATGCTGACATGATTTTGATAACTGTGGTGTTATAGGTCTGTTTTGTATATATGTGTTTTTAACTGCATCAAGATTTTAGTTACTTTATGTTACCTAACTCCAAGAATGCAAAATAATACAGCATCATTTTCTAATTACAAGAAGTGATAAAACTTCTTGCAATTATGTGGAGTTTTGGGGGGGTTTTTTGTTTGTTTTTCTGTTTTGGGGGGTTGGGGAAATGGAGTCTCATTCTTGTCGCCCAGGCTGGAGTGCAATGGCGTCATCTCAGCTCCCAGCAACCTCCACCTCCCAGGTTCAAGTGATTCTCCCGCCTCAGCCCCCCGAGTACCTGGGATTACAGGTACCCACCACCATGCCCGGCTAATTTTTGTATTTTTAGTAGAGATGGGGTTTCACCATGTTGGCTAGGCTGGTCTCAAACTCCTGAGCTCAGGTGATCCACCCGCCTCAGCCTCCCAAAGTGCTGGGATTACAGGCATGAGCCACCATCCCTGGCCCAGCCAATATACTTGAATCCCTCATTATGTCTGAGGTTTTGATCCTTGATATGCTTATACTGAATGTAGAAACTTAACCCTGGTTAGTGAAGCTAATTAGTTTACAAATAGTCACACTAAGTCAAAGTTGATATAGTATGGCAGCTAAGAGAATTGTGAGAATTAAATTAGATACTTTATATCAAGCATTTGCAACCAAACACTTGGGAGTATAACATTTGCAACCAAGTACTTGGAGCTCCATAAATGTTAGCTATTATTATTTATATGATCTTTTTCATACTTAAATTTCTCAAGGTCTCCTTTGAAATAAAAGATGAAAAACACCAATATGCTGGGAATTTTACCTATCATCATCAAGCACTAAAAAAAGGTATAATGAATTAATATTGTTCTCACATTTCTACATTTTATTTATTATTCTGTGTTACATATGTAATATAGAGGCATTTGATTATTGGGAATAATCAATAATGAACAGACATATAGTTTAAAGAAAATAGTAAATTTTGTTTTAAAAGGAGAGTTTAGGGGGCTGAGTGTGGTGGCATCCACCTGTAATCCCAGCACTTTGGGAGGCTTAGGCAGGAGGATTGCTTGAAGCCAAGAGTTGAAGACAAGCCTGGGCAACAAAGCAAGATCTTGTCTCTACAAAAACTAATAAATTTAGCTGGTTGTGGTGGCACATGACTGTAGTTCCCAGCTACTCAAGAGGCTGAGGCAGAAGAATTGCTTGAGCCCAAGAGTTTGCAGCTACAGTGAGCTATGATTGCACTCCAGCCTGAGCAACAGAATGAGACCTTGTCTCTAAAACTGAAATAAAATAAATAAAAGGAGAGTTTATATTTAAGGTGCTTATAGTACTTTTGTTTTTTACTTTTTATACTTTCAATTTTAAAAACTGGTAATATAATTCTTTCTATAGTTTTTTTATGTAGTTACAAGGAAAATTAAAATATCATACTTTCAAGTTTTCTTTATTCTCACAATTTGTTCAGCTAATTCAAGCTTCTGTTGCTATCTGTATTTCATTATTTAGACCATTTAAGAAGGAAAATATAAATTATATATAGAAACACTAGCACTTAATTGTTGAATCATTCTGGTTCATGAAATAGGTTCTGGATCATAGTTTCTAGAAAGGAACCTTGCTGATTCAGAAATGCAGAGGGCTTCCTAAGGTTCTCATTTCTAACATTTATTTCTTCTCTCCTTGGCACTCAGTGGATGCCCCAACTTTTTACTATATACAGTATTAAGTTGACTTTCTCATCTGCTGACTCATGTTTATTCATTTATCCAGAAAAACAAATGTATACAGTTTCTACCCGTGATATTTAGAAAGTATTTTCCACTACTAGAAATTTTGAATTGGAAATGTAAAGTATAATTTTTGAACCTAAAGAATTAACACATCACCATAATTTTCAATTTGGAACATGTCTGTTGCCTGAAGTGAGGAACATCCTTATTCTAGATTGCAATAAAATTTTTTAACATTTAAAAAAGTAGAAATTCCAGGAAAATGTGTTTTTTCTCAACAACTATCTATGAAACAAAATTTAGGCATTTGAACTGACTTGGCAGCAACATGTTTTTCTTCTGAATGTGAAATTAAATTTGTGTAATGTCATGCCAATGCTAAAATAACATGTTATACATGGAATATCACCGTTTCTTTTTTTAGGAAAAATTAATCTCAGTGACTTCTTTGTGAAAGGGCCAAGACTGTGATTCTCAAACTTTTATATCCATCAAAAAAATGCCTGAGAAATTTGTTAAAAACATAGATTCCCAAGCCCTACTTAGAAGATTTTGATTCACTGGACCTGGTATGGAGCCAGTCTTCTAGGCAATTCTAATACAGGTGATCCACAGACCACATTTAAGAAACACAGAGTGAAGATGTGCTAAACTCATAGTGTTACAAGTGCTAAGAGAAGTAGCACAGCATAGAGATTTAAGAGCATAGACTTTAAAATCAGTAAGATCCCAACTAGAATCTGGGTGTTCTTAGACAAGTTACTTAATCTCTCTGAGCCTCCGTTTGATCAGATGTTTTAAAAAAGAAAAAGGCAGCAGTGGCTCACGTCTGCAATCCCAGCACTGGGAGGCTGAGGCAGGCAGATCGCGAGGTCAGGAGTTTGAGACCAGCCTGGCCAATATGGTGAAACCTCATCTCTACTAAAAGTACAAAAATTGGCCGGGTGTGGTGGCACACACCTGTAGTCCCAGCTACTCGGGAGGCTGAGGCAGAAGAATCACTTGAACCCAGAAGGTGGAGGTTGCAGTGAGCCGAGATCACGCCATTGCACTCCAGCCTGGGCAACAGAGCGAGACTCCATCTCAAAAAAGGAAAAAGAAAGAAAGGGAAGGGAAGAGGAGGGGAGGGGAGAGGACAGGAGGAGAAGGGAAAGGGGGAGGGAAGGGAAAGGGGGAGGGAAAGGGAGGGAAGGGAAGGGGGAAGGAAAGGAAGGAAGGAAGGAAGCAAGGAAGGAAGGAAGGAAGGAAAAAAAAAAAAAAGAAGGATGGGCTGGGCGTGGTGGCTCATGCCTGTAATTCTAGTACTTTGGAAGGCCGAGACAGGCAGATTGCCTGAGGTCAGGAGTTGGAGACCTGCCTGGCCAACATGGTGAAACCCTGTCTCTATTAAAAGTACAAAAATTAAGGCCGGGCGAGGTGGCTCATGCCTGTAATTCTAGCACTTTGGGAGGCCGAGGCAAGCAGATCACAAGGTCGGGAATTTGAGACCAGCGTGGTCAACATGGTGAAGCCCCGTCTGTACTAAAAATACAAAAAATTAGCCAGGCGTGTTGGCAGGTGCCTGTAATCCCAGCTACTTGAGAGGCTGAGTCAGGAGAATCACTTGAACCTGGGTGGTGGAAGTTTCAGTGAGCCGAGATCATGCCACTGCACGCCAGCCTGTGCAACAGAGTGAGACTCTGTCTCAAAAAAAGAAAAGAAAACATTAGCTGGGTGTGGTGGCAGGCGCCTGTAATCCCAGCTACTTGGGAGGCTGAGTCAGGAGAATCGCTTGAACCCAGGAGGTGGAGGTTGCAATGAGCTGAGATTGTACCACTGCACTCAAGCCTGCACAGCAGAATGAGACTCCATATCAAAAAAAAAAAAAAAAGAAAGAAAAGAAAAAGGCTAATAATACCTACTTCAGAAAGTTATGAGTACTTAGCACAGAACTTGGCAGAGGATGAGCACTCAATACAATAGTAGCTACTGCTATCAGTCAGAGTAGTTTAATTATTTATTATTGTTTCTGCCTTTTTTCTTTTTTTTTTTTTGAGATGGAGTCTTGCTCAGTCGCCTAGGCTGGAGTGCAGTGTTGCGATCTCGGCTCACTGCAACATCTGCCTCCCAGGTTCAAGCCATTCTCCTGCCTCAGCCTCCTGAGTAGCTGGGATTACAGACCACCACGCCCAGCTGATTTTTGTATTTTTAGTAGAGACAGGTTTCACCATGTTGGCCAGGATGGTCTTGAACTCCTGATCTCAGGTGATCCACCTGCCTTGGCCTCCCAAAGTGCTGGGATTACAGGTGTGAGCCACCGTGCCTGGCCTCATTTTTTTTTTTTTTTGTTTTTTTGAGACAAGGTCTCGCTATGTTGCCCAAGCTGTTCTCAAACTCCTGGACTGGTGATCCTCCCACCTCAGCCTTCCAAGTAGCTGGGATCACAGGCATGCACCACCACACTCAGCTGTTTCTACATTTACTTTAAATTTTCCTTAGCTTCTAATATACACATCTCGTTCTATCATAACTCTCCTCTTCTTTGCAACTCACACACACACACTTATACTCTCTCCGTCTCTCCTCTGTCTCTCCCCCAGCCCCCCAGAAAAGCCAAAAGTACTGGTTTAGGAATTTGACATAAGGCTAGAGAATTATTTTTGTTGTTATTGTGTTGTTTTTCAACGCTTAGGTTATATGTAAAAAGTAACTTTGATGAATGTTTGTGTGAACGCCATAATTTTCACAGATAAATTAATAACTAGGAGGAAGCCTTAGGAATTGTGCTAGTCCCTTTATCTGAATTCCTACACTTATTATATGAGTGTTAGGCACTTACAGAAGCAAACTGAACTTAGACATTATATTTTGAGAAATTTATTTTAGGACATCAGGTAACAGTCAACTTTACAAATGCATTTATCCTCCTCTGTTTCATCCTGACTTCATCCCCTAAGAAGATTAACCAACATTTCATAATTTGTTTTGACAAAGAGTGACATCAGAGATGGATAAGTATGTATGTGTTGGCCCCTCAGTCCCGAACCAAAATCAAGGTAGTTCATGGAAGGGTGCAAGCTCTGTTCCGACACCTTTCTCCCAGTTTCCCCAAATGGAAACTTTTTTTTTTTAAACGGAGTCTCACACTGTCGCCCGGGCTAAAGTGTAGTGGCTCGATCTTGGCTCACTACAACCTCTGCCTCCCAGGTTCAAGCAATTATCCTGCCTCAGCCTCCCGAGTAGCTGGGATTACAGGCACCTGCCACCACGCCCAGCTAATTTTTTGTATTTTTAGTAGAGACGGGGTTTCACTATGTTGGCCAGGCTGGTCCCAAACTCCTGACCTCGTTATCCGCCCACCTCTGCCTCCCAAAGTTCTGGTATTAGAGGAGTGAGCCACCGCGCCCAGCATTCGAAACATTTTTATTTAAAAATACGGATGCTAATGTATAGAAACAACTGGACGCATTACTGACCCTTGTTAGGTCCTTCATCTTGGAGACAGAGCTGTCCAATTGAATAGTCATGAACCTTACTTTCATTGTTATGCAAGCTTACAAAGTTGTGCTTTCAAATCATTGGCCATTCCCTTGTGGAGACATTGCCAGTCCCTCCTCTCCTCCTTCCTCCTTCCTCTTTCCTCCTTCCTCCTCCTCCTCTTTCTTCTTCTTTTTCTTTTTGACAGAATCTCACTCTGTCGCACAGGCTGGAGTGCAATGGCGCGATCTCGGCTCACTGCAACCTCCGCCTCCCAGGTTCAAGCGATCCTCTTGCCTCAGCCTCCTGCGTAGCTTGACTACAGACATGCACCACCACGCTTAGGTTATTTTTGTATTTTTAGTGGAGATGGGGTTTCACCACGTTGGCCAGGCTGATCTCGAACTCCTGACCTCAGGTGATCCGCCTGCCTTTGCCTCCCAAAGTGCTGGGATCACAGACATGAGCCACCGCACCTGGCCGACATTGCCAGTTCTTCTAGTGTATGGTAGATTATTAAGTCTTTCTTTTAGTTACTCATGTTTTTAACACTTTTCATAGGCCTGTAGGTGGTTTGCATAAGAAAACAACATATATAGTCATTGTATCTGTTCCCTATCCCCACTTGTCACTTCTGAGCTGAAATGTGAAAAGTATTCATGCACTCAAAGGAGCTATCTCATCAGAAAAAGTTTACAGTGTAAGTTAAAGAAAACCTGTTGAGTTGATACCTATTTTTTTAAAAACATCAGAGGCCAGGCACAGTGGCTCACACCTGTAATCCTAGCATTTTGGGAGGCTGAGGCAGGCAGATCACCTGAGGTCAGGAGTTCGAGACCAGCCTGGCCAATATGTCAGAACCCCATCTCTACTAAATATTCAATAATTAGCTGGGCGTGGTGGTGTGCACCTGTAATCCCAGCTACAGAGGAGGCTGAGGCAAGAGAATCGCTAGAACCCTGGGCAGTGAAGGTTGTAGTGAGCCGAGATGACACCACTGCACTCCAACCTGGACAACATAGCAAGACTCTGTATCAAATAATAATAGTAATAAATTAGATACTTTTAGATGCTTAATATTACTAATTAATGTTTGTAATGTTTGCTTAATTGGTTTTCTGTAAAGGTTTTTTGTTTTGTTTAAATGGAATTTGGAGGAATTTTTTAGAGAAACAAAGATTAATCAAAATAGTGTGATTATTTTTATAGCTGTGTAGCTTTACAGGATAAGATTTGATACAAATATATATACATAAACAGTTATTTTCCTAAGGAAAGACAGTGGACTTTACCCGTAAAAATGAAAGTATATAAGTTAGTTTTATCCTCTGTGTTTAAACTAGTGACACTGATACATGAATTCACAGTATACAGAGTTGCAAACATCTGGCTTGTCAGTGTCCCTTGTACTTACTGACTGGTTGTAGACTGCTCTTCTACTCTTTACCCACCCCAAAGCCAACCAATCCCATGCCCCCAGTGCCAGTTCACTCTGAATTAATAGCACCACTTGGTGGCCAAAACTAGGAATTGTGTCAAGCACTAACATTTCTTCCCTACTAGCATGTTGTCCTCCACATTAGACACTTCTGAACTGGAACCTGACAGATCTCTTCATGGCTATATCTGTTGTGCTTTTGAAGGATCTAGCTCCATAAGGAAAGTTAAAGATATAAGTCAAGGAAGACATTTAGACTGATATAATTATTTCAAAAATGAGTTTATTATAAATTTTAGTGCTTTAAAAAATTAGAGATAGTTTTATATTTCAGGTATAAAAATTTTCTAGAGAAATGAATTATTAAAAGTCATAAATATTTTATTTTCTTACAAGAATAAAATTAGAGGGAGCCAAGGCCAGGTCTGGTGGTTCATACCTGTAATCCAAGCACTTTGGGAGGCCAAAGTGGGAGGATCAGCCAGGCGCGGTGGCTCACGCCTGTAATCCCAACACTTTGGGGGGCCGAGGTGGGCAGATCACGAGGTCAGGAGTTCGAGACCAGCCTGGCCAACATGGTGAAACCCCGTCTCTACTAAAAACACAAAAATTAGCCAGGCATGGTGGCGGGTGCCTGTAATCCCAGCTACTTGGGAGGCTGAGGCACAAGAATCACTTGAACTCGGGAGGTGGAGATTGCAGTGAGCCAGGACTGCACCATTGCACTGCGGCCTAGATGACAAGAGCGAGACTCCGTCTCAAAAAGAACAAAAAACAAAACCAAACAAAAAAAAATGGGAAGATCACTTGAGCCTAGGTGTTCAAGACCAGCTGGGCAACATAGCAATACCCTGTCTCTATAAATAACTTAAAAATGAGCTGAGCATGGTGGCATGTGCTTGTGGTCCCAACTACTCAGGAGCCTGAGGCAGGAGGATTGCCTGAAGCCAGGAGGTCAAGGCTATAGTGAGCTGTGATGATGCCACTGTATTCTTGCCTTGGCAAAACAGCAAGACCCTGTCTCAAAAAAAAAAAAAAAAAAAAAAAAATTAGATGGAGTCAAAATTTAACACTTTTAAGACCATTTGTTTTTACTCAAATGCTTATTTTGAATCAAAGTTATACTGAACATTGCTATTCAAAAGTAGAATACTGGTTGGGCATGGTAGTTCACACCTGTAATCCCAATGCTTTGGAAGGCTGAGGTAGGAGGATTGCTTGAGCCCAGCCTGGGCAACAGAGTGAAACCCCATGTCTACAAAAAATTTAAAAATTAGCCAGGCATGGTGTTGTGCACCTGTAGTCTCAGCTACTCAGGAGGCTGAGGCAGGAGGATTGCTTGACCCCAGGAGTTCAAGGTTACAGTGAGCTATGATCACTCTCCTGAATTCTAGCCTGGGCAACAGAGCGAGATCTACTCTGGGGAAAAAAAAAAAGTAGAATACCATTCTAGAAAAAAGTACTACACATTCATAAAGCCAACAAAGTTTGGTTTTAGATAATGGACTTTCATTAAAAGATTAGTTTTCATCATTTGTAGATGATAAAATGTTTTCTTTAAAATCATCCTACAAAATTGTTAGTGTAGATTAGGTAGATATTTTGCTAAACTCTGAAACACGTAATTTGATTTGATGGCAACAAGTATGGGAAATGAAAAGAAGTACTGTGTCAACAGGTGTGTTGTGAGGACTAAACAGATTTTAGACAGGGTTTTGATCTGTCACCCAGGCTGGATTGCTTTGATGCAGTCATAGCTCACTGCAGCCTCCATCTCTTGGGCTCAGGCTCTGAGTGGCTGGTACTACAAGTGCACACCACCACACCCAGCTTACTAACTTTTTTGATTTTTTGTAGAGACAAAGCCTTGCTATGTTCAGGCTGGTCTTGAACTCCTGAGCTTAAATGATCCTGTCACTTCAGCCACCCAAAGTGCTAGGATTATAGGCGTGAGGCTCTGGCCCTTTTTAAATGGGCTGTAGCTTTGGAGAGAAGGGAAAGGATATTACAACACAAGGACATAAAGCTAACTGCTTGAGATTGACCCATAAGATTTGTGCCAGAATCTGAGATAAATTATTGGGGTACCATGATATTCTCATTCTACAGGGTATTTAAAAATTTATATCATGATAAAAGGGGCAACTGAACATATCCTGGGGATTAAGTTGAGGAGAAATATGAAAATAACTTAATCCTTGGGAATTTTAGAGATTCTGGGAGTCACATGTTAGATTTTCTCTAGACTTCTAACTGAACAAAATGGCAATTAGCACAAGGATCTTTGGAATACACTTAACAGAACATGTGTAACCTTGGAAAGGGGAATGTCTAATGGAGGGTTTGCAACTGAGTAACTGCTTTAAGAAAAGAAAAATGGGTAATGGGTAGTTGATGGGTTTGGGTGCATTGAGGGGATTTAAAAAGGCAGAATGCTGTTAGGATGCATTTTGGTTGATTGGTTCAGTAAAATGAATATGTAAAGACATTAGAAATATGCTCAATGAAACTAACAACTTCAGACTTGCACTGAGTTGCCCAACATATTTACTTCTGTGGATAGTCCTTTCTAATGCTTGCATAGGCAGTCAGAAAAACTCTGACACTCTGCTGGGAGGAATCACCATGCCTTGCTCTATGAATAATTCTAGGAGTCAAGAGAGGATACTGAAGTTTGAATAATGAATGTGGCTCTCTACCTAGTGTGTGTGTGTGTGTGTGTGTGTGTGTAGAGAGAGAGCAAGAGAAAGAATAATAGCAATATCGTATTACTTACATAGCATTTATTCACCATGAGCCTGGCACTATTCTAAGTGCTTTGCATATTTGAATTCATTTAATCTTCACAAAACTCTATAAAGTAGTACCATTGTTTCCTTTTTACAGATGAGGAAACTGAGTCTTAGGGAGAGTAAATAACCTACACAAGTTCATATAGCTCTTAAAGAGCATTAGCTGGACTTGAATGTATCCTGATAATCCAGTGCTGGGCAGAGTATTCTTGCTTGGCCATTTTCATTGAATGGCCATTTCTGTTGCCTCAGATGGAATCACAGGTAACTTGTAGTTACCCAAGAAGTGAACAGGTCTCTTCTAGGCATCCCATTTTTGTAAGATATCATATACCAACGTATAATTCAAGGATCTTATGGACGTGTTTGCATAGGAAGAAAGGCTGACTCCTCTTATGAAGAATGGTATGCTGCTCTGACATCATTGCTAAGTCCCAGTGGCATGCACATGGGAAGACTAAATGAAATCCCCTCTGTTATGGATGAACTAAGTGAACAGCATGAGAGTTTTCTTGTTTATCAGCGTTTTGAAGGTTTTTTTGTGTTCATTTGTTTATCAGAGCCACTCTGAAGGCTTTGTCAAGGTTGGCCCGAATTCTAAATAAAGAGTCTGTTCTGGTAAGACTGATTACCTATGAGTCCTTAAGTGTCAAGTGGGTGGCTAAGAGTAGTGGCTCACAAGACAAACTGGCTGCATCTGAGGCCTGGTTCCACCACTGACTAGCTATATGACTTGAGGTAAATTATATAACCTCATTAAACAGTTGATGCTATTATCATCATCATCATCATCATTACCATTATTATTCCCAGCCTATAAGAAAGTTATTGGTTGTCAGTGATCTGATGAAGGAAATACATGACAGTCTCTTTGAGACATTCTTGTTCTCAACTTCAGGAAATGGCAATACAGAGCCAAGTTCGTTATGAGTGTACTCTAGTGAAGATAATGTGTACCCACATGAAGAGAATGGTTCTCCAGAGAACCACTGAGGGGCACTGGGTGTGGTATTATAGTGTTGAAATTCACACTAATCACCTGGCCTGATCTGGAAGAACAGCATTTATTGCATTTGATTTCAAGGTGTTGTGTTAATTGTTGAAATCCTGTTCAAGTTAGAAAGCTGCTGGAGAAGGATCTACACTGTCCTGCTTTGCTTAGGCTTCTGTGGTTTGAGAACAAATGTGGATGTGGGCTGCAAGTGGGGAGGCATAATTCCCATCAGCTCTCCCCTATAGATATTTAGGAAGGTGCATATGAGGACATTATGTTAAGTGAAATAGGGCTGGCACAGAAAGACAAATATCATATGACCTTACTTATATTTATAATCTAAAAAGATTGAACTTGTCGACGTAGAGAGCACAATGGTGGTTACCGGGGGGGGGCTAAGATGGTAGGGGACGTAGGGGTAAGGTCAGGGAAGATGTTGGTGAAAGGATACAAAATTTCAGTTCGATAGGAGGAATAAGTTAACCAAATCTATTGTACAATGTGGTGAGTATATGTTTTTGTTTGTTCGTTTGTTTGTTTTTCAGTGACAGGATCTCACTATGTTGCCCATGCTGGCCTTGAACTCTTGGGCTCAAGCGATCCTCCTGTCTTGGCCTCTGAAAGTGCTGGGATTACAGGCGTGAGCCACCACACCTGGGCTTTAACAGTGTATTATACTTCAAAATTGCTAAGAGACTTGATTTTAAGTGTTCTTACCACAAAAAAATAAGTATATAATGTAATCCATATGTTAATTACCATAGTTTAGACATTCCACAGTGTTTACCTATTTCAAAACATGGACATGATAAATATATACTCTTTTTGTCAATTAAATAAGTAAATGAGAAGGTACATAGGAAGGATATATCACAGTGTTACCTGGTTATCTGAACCCAAGCATGATCAAAGCAGGAATACAGTGGAAAAGAAACTTACTGTGCAGGCAGCTAATTTAGGGTTGAACTCATCCCTTATTGGAAACCGGAGGCTCTGGAGACACCCTGGGTATGATATTTTAAGCACTTTTAAAGTTTTTTTTTTTTAAGAGTTTTGGTCTTGCTATGTTCCACAGGCTGGCCTTGAACTTCTAGGCTCCAGTGATCCTCCCACCTCAGCCTCCTGAGTACCTGATACTGTAGGCATGCTCCACCACCCTCAGCCAATTTGTAGAGACTTTAAGCCACACTGGAGCAGGTTACCTACAAGAGTAGTTGTCCGACTGCATAATACATCTTTGGAGAAATGCTTTATTAGGAAGGAACATATCTGGAACACATTTAAAGCCTATCTGTCTGAATTTGTATTTCTATATTTTAAAAATTATATATATTTAATTTTCCATACTTTCAGTAGAATTTAATCAGTCTCACCTGGCATTTAGTAAATAAGCTATTTCATCTACACTGACAATTTCATAAGCTGCTTTTAAAGGTGCTGTGCTTTTAACATCCAAATATCTTCCTATAAAAATGATGAAAACTTACTTTCCCACTGAAGCTTTTTGCTTTGTAAATATTTGATATTCTGTTGTTGTCATTCTTTTCTTCAAATTACATCAATTTGTACTTCATATTATAATTCTCATTTTTAAAACTTTATATTCATAACCAGCAAACTTGTAGATGTGTTCCGTTAGTCCATAATTTTCAATCTTAAAATGTACCTTTTTTATTTTTTGATATTAACCAGTATTCCATTATCTACTTTTTTTTAAGTCTCTAAAACCCACTGTCAATAACTAGACTACCATTGTTTGGAGCACAGCCACACTGTTGTGTTACCATAGCTGTGGCTATCTTTTGTAGGCAGCAGTGGCACTGCTGACCCAGTAGGGCATCTGCTTTGTTTTTCCAGCTGCAGAGATGGGTTTGTACTGATTCACCCACATTTTTCACCTATCCTGCATATGACCAATGGAACACTAACTATAGACTTCGTTATGGGAGCCAAGATTAAAAATACAATTTGTGTCCATGAAATTGTTTACAGATTTACCCTTGATCTAGCTATCCCTGGTTATGTCTGTCTCCATACTAGACTATGCGGCCTTTGAGGGCAGGGACCACATCTTGGTTATTTTGTATCTCCAGTTCCTGCCTCAGGGCTATATACACCATCATCACCCCCTTCATTATTATCATCATAGCTTGTAGTCTTGGGTTCTGCACTAAGTACTTTATGTGGATTTTCTCAATTCTTACAACAATCGTGAAGTAAGTAATACCATTATCCATATAGAGATGAAGAAACTGAGGCTTAGAGAGTTTCAATAATTAGTCTGAGATCAAGGGGCTCAATTTTTTTTTAAAAGCTCAACTGAACAAAAGCTATATTGTTTTTTGTTTTTGAGATGAAGTCTTGCTCTGTCGCCCAGGCTAGAGTGCAGTGGCGCAGTCTCAGCTCACAACCTTCACCTCCCAGATTCAAGCGATTCTTCTGCCTCAGCCTCCCGAGTAGCTAGGATTACAGGCACACGCCACCATGCCTGGCCAATTTTTTTGTATTTTTAGTAGAGATGGGGTTTCACCATGTTGGTCAGGCTGGTCTCAAACTCCTGACCTCAGGTGATCTGCCCACCTCAGCCTCCCAAAGTGCTGGGATTACAGGCATGAGCCACCATGCCCAGCCAGCAGAAGCCATATTGGGTGTGGATGCAATGTTCATCTTATTTGCATTATATTCAGAATGACTGATCTAACCAGCCACGAAACTATAGATAGTATATAATTATATATCATGCTTGACTCTACCAGAATTTATAGTTATATCTACAAGAGTTTCTCAGAATTAATGTAAGCAAACATTCATAATATGCTCCTTAATTTATAAGAGGTCTTTATTCTAAAGTTCATTTATGAGTCAGTTGTTCTATCATGTGTATCCAAATAACCTAAATAAAGATGAACCCCATTCTCCCGATGAGAATATCCTCCCTGAAATTTTGGCCTACATGAATGTATAAATGTTTATGAATATCTGTTTTAATATTTAGCTATATATATATATATATATATATATATACACACACACACACAGTTATTTAAAAATCACATCTTAAAATACATTAACCTAGAAATATTGCTTTTCTCCACTTCCGCTTTTTTTTTTCTTTTTTTTTGAAACGGAGTCTCGCTCTATCGCCCAGGCTGGAGTGCAGTGGCGCGATCTCGGCTCACTGAAAGCTCCGCCTCCCAGGTTCATGCCATTCTCCTGCCTCAGCCTCCCAAGTAGCTGGGACTACAGGCACCCACCACCACACCTGGCTAATTTTTTTTTTTCGTATTTTTAGTAGAGACAGGGTTTCACTGTGTTAGCCAGGGTGGTCTTGATTTCCTGACCTAATGATCTGCCCGCCTTGGCATCCCAAAGTGCTGGGATTACAGGCGTGAACCACCATGCCCAGCCTTTTCTTTCTTTTTTTTTTTTTGAGGTGGAGTTTCGCTGTGTCACCCAGGCTGGAGTGCAGTGGTGTGGTCTCGGCTCACTGCAACCTCCGCCTCTTAGGTTCAAGTGATTCTCCTGCCTTGGCCTCCTGAGTAGCTGGGATCACAGGCATGCGCCACCACGCCCAGCTAATTTTTTGTATTTTTAGTAGAGACAGGGTTTCACCACGTTGGCCAGCCCAGTCTCGAACTCCTGACCTCAGGTGATCCACCCACCTCGGCCTCCCAAAGTGCTGAGATTGCAGGCATGAGCCACTGTGCCCAGCTTCTACTCCCACTTTTAAAGAAATTATTTTATTCAACTATTCATGTTCATCTTTGATATTAATATATCTGTCACTTCTAGAGCCACTTGAGTCATTCCCATGACATGACTGTGAGAAGGCTGTAGGACAGGGAGTGGATAGAAGGGAGTAGGCCAGATGCCGCCCAAACAAAAAGGCCTTCAGGAGAGTGGAGAGCTGGCAGAGGGAGGCATCCATCTGTAAGGGAAGCTTACAATTCAAGTTTGCCCCTTACTAGAGGTCGCTTAATTGATTCTCCAAGAAGACTACTGTCTATCCAGTAGAATTATGTCTGTAAAAGTGACTGACTGTATTTTATCCTATTTTACAAAATACATTAAATGTACCTTAAAAAATAAATACAGCTTTGGAGTTCTGAGTGTTTTAACTTTAGTCAAATGCTCATCTGTAGATGGTCAAGATAGTCATGCATTACCTGAAATGTGAGTCATTTACCTTTAAAGGCTCTTAGCAATAAAAAGTTATGGATGCATCATAATCCCATATGTAATTTTAAAAAAAATACTAAACTATTGGCCGGGCACAGTGTCTCACACCTGTAATCCCAGCACTTTGGAAGGCCAAGGTGGGCAGATCATTTGAAGCCAGCAGTGTGAGACTAGCCTGGCCACCATGGCGAAACCCCATGTCTACTGAAAATACAAAAATCAGCCAGGTGTGGTGGCGCACACCTGTGATCCCAGCAACACGAGAGGCTGAGGCAGGAGAATTGTTTGAACCCTGGAGGTGGAGATTGCAGTGGGCTGAGATCATGTCACTGCACTTCAGCCTGGGTGACAGAACAAGACCCTGTCTCAAAACAAAATACAAAAACAAAAAAAACCCTAAGCTATAAGTAAATATAAATAATTTTATCAGTTATAATTTTTTCCACAATGACTACTTTGATGCTTTTTTATTTCTGCCTTAACTTTGTGTTTAGTTTGTTACCTTTTGAGAAATCCAGTGCTGACTTTCAGTATAAAAAAGGTCAGTTCAAGCATTAGGAGATATACCTAATGTAAATGACGAGTTAACAGGTGCAGCACACCAACATGGCACATGTATACATATGTAACAAACCTGTACATTGTGCACATGTACCCTAGAACTTAAAGTATAATTAATAAATAAATAAATAAAAAGAAATGATTTTTAAAAAGAAAAATAAAAGGTCAGTTCAGGCTGGGCGTGGTGCCTCACGCCTGTAATCCCAGCGCTTTGGGAGGCCCAGGTGGGTGGATCATGAGGTCAGGAAATCAAGACCATCCTGGCTAACATGGTGAAACCCTGTCTCTACTGAAAATACAAAAAATTAGCTGGGCGTGGTGGTGGGCGCCTGTAGTCCCAGCTACTTGGAGGCTGAGGCAGGAGAATTGTTTGAACCCAGGAGGCAGAGGTTGCAGTGAGCCAAGATCGCACCACTGCACTCCAGCCTGGGCGACAGAGCGAGACTCTGTCTCAAAAAAAAAAGTCATTTCAGACCCCATTAAGGAGTGAGAAGTTGGTGCAAGAAGACTGCTGTAAACTTCCAACCTTTAGAAATAGCTTCTTCCTATGTGTAAGTTTATTGAGGAAGAATTTTGGTGAAGTTGTCTGTGCCTCCTCCTGTAGAAAGTCCATGCATAGGGGTCTGTTAGAAGTCATGTGTAGAAAGTTGCTACCTCACATCTGTCCCTACATTCTATCTTAGCAAACGGGTAAATATAAGATACGTGTGAGAGAGTATGGCAGTTTTTCTTTTGCTTCAACCAATGGAGACAGGATATTTCCCAAAGTTTGTACTCTTAATATTGTAAATATGTCAGGCTGAGCAAATGGTTTTAAGACAATTAAACTGCTGAAAACATCAAGATTATGAGATTCTTCCATATTGATGCTGTTTGAGGATATTGTTGGATCAGAAACATTTGTAGTAAAATTTATTTTCATAATATAGCTCTATTTCCTAAGTTTAAATATTTTCTAAAACTGAGGCACTGGAGTCCTGCAATAATGTTGGCTTTGGAGTTAATGTCTACATGACCCTACATAACTGCACCAAACTCATCTCTCTTTCATCCATTAAATACCAGTTACTTGGATACCTTCGTGTATCATATGTCTTTTTGTCATATGTCTTTGAAAGGTCATAATCATATTCTTATAATCACCATCAGGACAATTTGTAATGGCAGGTTTTTTGTTTTTGTGTTTGGTTTAGCTTTGCTATGTTGTGTCCTTTAAGGGCTATATGTGATTACTACTCAGCCATCACCACTATGGGGCTATGGCAAGATTTCAGCATTCTTTAATGATTTCATGGTAGAAAATCTTGAATTTGTATACTTGTATAACAGCAGCCTACATTTATATGTATTTACTCTTTCCCATTGAATTCGTCCTCAGCTAAAATTGTTTTGTTCCTTATTTTGCATTTATATAAGAATTCACTGTCTAAAATATATCTTTATAAATAGATAATTTTATGGTGAAAGATTAATTAGGAAAAGCTAATGAGAAGACAGTTTTTAAAACATTCATAATTTCTGGTTTTTGACATCACTTATTCATTTTAAAACTTACGTTGAAAATACTACTTCTGAAAAAATAAGTAAAAATTACATACAGATGCTTGGATAAATGAATGAATTGCTAAATAAAAATAATAACTTTGAAGATTTCTTGGAAGATATGTAATATAAAGTAGTTGATATTGTCAGTTAACACTGACTACTGCATGTAGTGCTCTGCATCATATGCTTCTGTCAAGTGGTTTTTGTTAACTGTGTGATAAGAAGAATAATTTGAAGTTATATTTACAAATAGTTACTTTTCCTGCCATTATCATTATCCTTGATTATTTAATAATTTTTAAAAATCATACTCTAGCTGCAATAACGGATTAAAAGAAAAAACTGACTTTAAGGATTGTGATATCGAAATAGATGTTACATTGTCTTGGAGGCAAAATAAAAACAAGTTTTTAAGGAAACAAAGTAGGAAAAAATATTACCAGAGATTATATTAAGTAGTCCAATACTTTAAAATGTTAAGGCTAAAACTAGTTAAGTAGTTTTTATGTTTTTATTGATAATTTATTTATAATAAATGTGAGGTACTATGTTTTAAAATATAGTGTAACAACTCAGCCATGCTTTCACGTTTTAGTAATTGTATACTATACTATATTATTTTGTCATTTTTAATTTCAAAATGGCTTTCAGTAGTGTACATCTTGAATTTTCTAAATGGTGAAACTGAAAAAAAATTTTAAAAAGCATTATTGTTGGTCTAGGTGACAAAAATGTGGTTGTAATTACAAATTAAAGATAATTTTGAAAAAGAGGCAGTTAACCAGGTTAGGTTAAATAAGATTAAACGATTTATGGCCATTTTATAAAATAATGACAGTCTTCATTTTAAGCTACAATGTAAAGTGCTTTATTCTGAGATTAGGTATTGTGGCAGAAGCTAAAACTGCCTTTTTTTCTAACAGTGCCAGAATACAACCTCTTTTTCTTTTTGCACTAACAAGACGGCTTTACCACCACAGCCCACTCTAAGTAATTAAATCAATCCTTTGTACTTACCGTATTCTCCTCTAGTGACGGTACTAGATCTGATTATATGCTTCATGCATATTCAAAGTACCGCACTGACAGCTCTTTAATGAGCTCTTACTTAATCAGTATGAACAATGTTCATCTTGTTCTTTTTTTCCTCATGCATTAGAGCTACGAACAGTTGGGAAAAATGAAACATCCAGCATTCATTTGAAAAATATATTGTACTTTGAAAAGTGTCTAAGCTGAGGAAGTTGCATTCTGCCCTTTAAAAGTCTGATGGACAAATTGGATTACTAGTATTGGATTAAATAACAAATGGTTAGAGGAGAAATGAGAAAAGCTCACTGTGATCACAGGCTTTAATATTTTTTGTTACTTATAAAGCTAAAGGGGTCTTTAACCAGTTATTAAAGTCAGGATTAATTTGTAATGGTTCAACTTACTGGCTTTTAAAAGCTTTTTAAATTTAAAAAATTTGAGAGCCCTAAAAACAATAGTGTAATGATGTATTAGAAGAAATTTTAATTTTTTTATATTAGGTTAAGTATAGATGTCCATCATTGTATACTATCGCAGATAAGAATTTGGTGATACAGAATTGATTTATCTTCAAATATGTTTTTCCAATTAAATACTCTGTGAAGCAATGAGTAATGTGTCCTTAAATATTTCTTATTGTTAGGCTTATTTCCTTCTAAAACATGAGATTCTTTTGTTATTAGTCATTTCGTAACAATTAGAGGAAGGGGATCTCTTATTCTTCACTAGAATTCATAGGCATAAGTTAAACTGAAAATAACACAGTACCACATCAATATTGTTATTCTGAAGGAAGCTGTCTTCCATTGAAGAAAATGATGCTAATTTAAGAGTAGGCTGGTTGCTTCTAGTATTGCCTGAAAACCTCAAATTATAGGTTAAGTTAAATGCAAAAGAAAGTTTTAATAAATCTATATTTTTAGAAATCACATAGGTTATGAACACAAGAATTAAGTCTTTAATTGGAAAGTAAAATATCATAAAATCTACACCTATTAATATTGCACACATGTGGCATTTCACTGATCAAAAAGGCCTTCACCAGGGTACAATTGGCCTTTTTCCAAATTGCAAGCTTTTTCTCAGCTTTTTCTTTTTACTCTTTCTTCTTTTGTTGCTACCCAGGGATTTGTGCCTATCGCAGCCTGTATCACATGACCAGTGTCAAGACATCACATGGTCCAAAGTGAATACAAAACCAGCTACCCTAAAAGAGAGATTAAAAATACTGTAAAACAATAAAGACTTTTGTTCAGACTCTTAAAAGAATCTATCCTAAGTCGGCTTCGTACCATTAGTTTTAACAGCATTAAATGAAGGCACATATTCTCAACTATTCTCCCTACTGGTAAACAACAGCTATCTATTTTATAGGGATGCTCTGAAATACATGTTTAATCCCTTACACACAGATTAGCTTTTTATATTCTATTTGTATTCTAAAAATTATTTAAATTTGTATTAATGTAGAAATATTTAAATAAATTATGGTATGCTCATAATTTATGCAAGCACTATAAAGAATGAGATAGATATTTGGACAATATGACAGAACAAATCATAGATGAATACGTAATATGAGCTCTTATGTTAAAAAAAATGTATGTGTCTATAGATACAGTATATACACATGTGTGATAGACATAGCTATCAATGTGGTCTGGAAGGAGATATGTTAAACTATAATCATACTTACCTCTGGAGAAAGGAAGTGTGGGGTTGGTGGAAGAGGGCTCTCCTTGACATTTTACTTGAAAAGAAAATCAAACTTAGGGAATAATAATCTGAGGGGAATTATTTAATTTTAATAGATATTTAAATTAACCTTGTGAATGCCATACAGAAGTTAGACTGAAATATTAAATAATAGCTTAGCAAAACAATAAACCAGTCATGGGAAAAATTCAGGAAATAAACATTGAAGAATTAGAAATTCGACTAGGTATAATTTGAAGGGAGAGAAAGGAAGATAGGAAAATTAATATTTTTCTTCAATGTAATTGTGGCCTACCTCTACATGAACAAATGACAAATATATACTATATTATAATCCCTAATATGGATTATATTGGCCTTTGTGAGGAAGTGGCAGGGTGGTATTAGATGATGGGATGGATATTAGCAATGGGGAATTTTAAGTATCTCCTGTGTACAATCAGTTATAATCTAAAATGTTCAGTTGTCACTCTGCTCACATGTTTTCTGAACATCATGATGTTCATTAAATTTTTTTTTCATAGGTAGCTGTGGGTATTTTTTTGTAGCCTGGTCATTTACAGTGTATTTAGTAATTTATAAGTAGTCCACCCTATTAGGGATGATGAGTTCCAAAATGTCATATATATTACATATCTCTAGTTTACTTTTGGGGAGGAAAATAAGAAAATAGCAAGTTGTTACAAATGGAAGCTTTCACACAATCTCTGGACTTCCCTGATCTTCCTGCTAGTCTTATGAGTCTCATAATGATTTTTTAATTTTTTTTAATCATGACCATATGTCTCTCAGCACTGTGAGTTCCTTATTGAAACATAATAGCAAGTCAGCCTCTAGGGAGAATTTAAAAGGTAGGACATTTTGCTTACTGTACTTAGTGTTAATATGATCTATAGGTATGTTCACGGAGAGTAAAATATGCATGCCGAATAATATCACCTTAAGAAGACTGACTTTTCTTTTTTCAGGACTTGGACTTTAACCTTCTTATAAGCAGTTTAATATACAGTATTAGAATAACTAAAATGTTTTCTATGTTTAAAAAATTCTGTGCTAAACTATTATTTGGCTTGTATAACATCATATAGTAAGAGGTAACTCTTCCTGAATTATAGGAAGGAACACAGAAGAAGAAGAAGCTATGATGCAGGAATGGTTTATGTTAGTTAATAAGAAAAATGCCTTAATAAGGAGAATGAATCAGCTCTCTCTTCTGTAAGTACTCATCATTATGCTTGTTTTGCCTACAACATTGATAAATCTTAGGCCTCTTGTTATTGCCTTCTTTGGGATTTCATATTTATTCGGTATTTTCCCTTTCCTTAGCAATTACATGTTTTATAAAAAAATAAAAAATAGTATATGACAGTTTTCATCTTATAAGAATTTTTAAATGGAACAATAGACACTGAAAAAGTGTTTATTATACAGAAAGCCAAGGAATATAAACAATTATTGTATTTAAGAAATAAATCACTTATACAAGGAAAGGAAGTTTGGTTTATATTGAGAGAGGGCAAGATAAATAAAATTAAAGTTTATTTAACAACAAATTCTAAGTTAAATAAAATAACTCTTAATAAGGACAAAAGTACATTTATAGTCTCAGGTGATGTTACTCTAAGTTTTGGGATAAAAGATCAGTTACTAAAACAGAAGTGACCTTTTTGTGATTATAAGAATTACAGTAAAATGGAGTCTAGACAAAATGTAATAAGCATTCTTAGTTTTTAGCATTTTAGTTCACCGGAGGACTTAAGCATGTTCCTTTCTGCTCGCTAGCAGTATTCTTCTAGTATGCCACCTAGTGTGAGAATGAGCAGGCTTACGTGGTTTATTTCAGTGAAAAAGTCTAATTTTATAATTTCTGCCATGCCTGAACTTGATAAAAGAGCTATGAAGAAGCACAAAACTTAACAAATCCTGAATTGTGGTCTCTGTATTAAATTTGCACTGCTGGTACTTTCATGTTTCTTGTATTCTTTTCATATGGAGTTTTGGAAAAAAGAGATTATAAATTATGAAAAATATTTTAGAAAATAGCCCTGTACTTGGCATTGACTACAAGAAGCAATGAAGAAAGTGAGTAATTATCCTCAGATTAAAATATACCTATGTAACATTCAGAATTGAAGGAGGAAAATAATAGCACTAGTAAATACTCGACTGAGGAAGGTTTTAGGTTTGTGTATCATTCATTTGGAGTGGCTTAAAGTTAAAGAGAAAAGTCAGTTATGAGTCCTAAAATCAATGTAACCTAAAGGTTCTTTTAAGTGTTTAATGATTTAGTAATTAGCATATTGATGAACTTTTGCAACTTGCCCAGGGAAAAAGAACATGATTTAGAACGACGGTATGAGCTGCTGAACCGGGAATTGCGGGCAATGCTAGCCATTGAAGGTAAGAAATGCTATGGTGTGGTGAGGTATGTGACGTGTCAGTTGTCAAAGAGATTTAAAGAATATAATACACTTCTGGTCTTACTACATCTGGTGTACTAGGGACCTTCCGGAATTGCAAATAAATGCCGTGGAGGCAGAAAGCAGTATCCATATAAACTTAAAGACCCTAATTCAGATAGATAATCATTATGTTTGCTATTAATAATAGCAGAAAATTGTCCTAAGTTTTGATTCAGTAAGCTTATATGTCCATAAAATGGAAAATATAAGGAGTTGATTGATTTAATTACATTTTACTTAAGTGCGATTTAAAGTTGTTTCCACTGGGGAGGTTTGGAAAAGATTTATCATTTTGATTTTTTACATCCAGACTCTAAATTTTGCTTTAATATTTAATTGATGTCAACATTGAAATATATCCATGTTCAGTCTACTACAGTTCTTAAGATTCCAACTTGTATTAAGTGAGTATCTGGGCAAAGATTGGCATAAGAGATAAATGAAACAGTTTCATGCTTTTCATAAAGCTTTTAAATGAATTATATAGTAATCCTATGCATGGTTCATATATCAGTAAACATCAGCTAGCTTATCTGGCATTTACTATATATGTTTTTTTTTAATTCTTAGATGTTTTATAATGCTGTTCTCCTTATATCTCAGTTGAAAATGTCTTATAGTTCAAAGATGTCTGCTTAAAAGCTAATCCTTTGGGCTCTGTAAAATGGACCTTTAGTCTAATCAATGCAAACTGATTTTCCTATTCTATATTGACCTCTTAACCCATTGACTGTCCATGGTAATTTTGTTCTTCACCTGATAAGGTACCTGATCCATAATAAGTCAATTCTAATTAGTTCAGAAACTGGAAATTTAAGTACGTAAGGGAAAGCCAAGTGAAGCCTTATATTCTTAAAATATTTTAATAAATATTGTCATCAAAGTGCATGCTATTTGTCTAAATACTATCATATATGCTTGTAGACATTTCATTTTTAGTTACTTTTATATTCATAAACTCATTTGATAAATATCACTGGCAACATTTGTATATCCTCATTTAGAAATCTGATTTACTTTATTTTGAAAGGCTTCAGTTAGCCAATTTCCTTCAAGTGGCTACCCAGATGTATCAAATTATAGCATTGATAATGACTATAAAATTTGTCAAAATTATTTAAGAAGTTCTGTGAAACTTGCCATTGAAATAAAGTGCACAACTATACTAAATGGTATTTTTCCTCTTGATATAGTTTTTGTAGTCATGGTATAGTCTTCAAAAGAGCAAAATAGTCAGTTGAAAAGTAGGCACAGCAAATACTATTTATATTATATATGTATGTATAATATATAATGTTTATATATAGTATATATAATACATATAACTCGTCATACAGTTTATTATAGATTCATTGTACACTACACTCAACACAATATTCTTTACATTTTTATTTACACTTTCACGTATAAAAAGATAAACTATCCCCAAAATACAGCTTGATACAATACAGTTGACATTAAGATAGATATTGGTTCTAACCCCAAAACCAATATAACCAAATACCTGTCTTAAAAGCAGGGCCGTGACACATTAAATAATTCAATTTCATCAGCAGTCCTATCCCTATATACCAGATTTACAGTGTTAAATAATCTAATATTTTATCTGCCTGACCTGCTTGCACATACAGAAAAGCAGTAGAAAGTCATATATTTGAAGAAAAGTGGAAAAATATTTTTAAAACAGTTTTACTACAGTTGTTAGTGTTTTGCATTATCTTTCTCTTTTGTGTTTTAAATACATTGTCTGTGTATATGTGACTGTGCCTTAAATCTCTCGGCCAGTTTCCATTGCTGGTTGAGGGAAAAAGGCGACTTGAGAAAAGGAGTAGCCTGTTGATTACAAATAAAGATACTGTCTTAAGAAAGAGGCCTGCCCCACTAGCCTGGGCAGTACATGGGCTGGGCTGTCCCAGGGAGGTGGTGATCACTGTGAAGATCAGCTCTGTGAAGACAGTGTCCTCTGAGCCAACCCTTAGAGTGGACACACATTCAGATGAATAGCCTTTTCGAGTGTTAACACACCACAGAAAAAAACACATGAATAAGCAACAGTAGTTGGTTTTGTTTTGCTTTCTTTTGTTTTAAAGTTCATTTCTCTTTTCCCATCCCTCCTACTTAGTAGCCATAAGATGGTTTTAGTAATAAATAAACTAAAATCTTTTCAAATAAATCTGCTGCTGAAACCATTCACCAGGAGAATAGCATAGAATACTGATAACCATAGCACATTGAAAGAAATATTAACAGCTTGGTTTGAGAGCAAAATATAATATTCAATACATCCATTCTAAGAATCCATAATCACTTTGGCCTGTCTTTTACCCTTTTTTTCCTGAGGTGTTTTTCATAGCAGGAGTTTCACTCTACTGAACTAAGTTGTAGGATCCCTCAAACTAACAAATATCTTTTAGATACTTTTCCTATAGTTTCTTTTGTTCCAGATTATTTAATGCCCCCTCAAGAAAGATAAATTCATTTCTGCACACATTGGGGTGGGCTTTTAGAAAGTGGTATGTTCATTTTCTGCACAAGAAATGGATCTTCTCTAGGATTTTGTACATCTTGATTTATTCTTGGCTTAGAGTTTGAAGTGGGTGCTCTTCTAAAGGGATTTATGCATAGGTTCACTATTTTTGTAGTTATGGTTTATATGATAAGCTTTTTATATTTAAAATCAATATGTAATCCTGTGGAGGAGCTTATCCCCTAAAACCCCATTTGTAAATCTATTTTAGCTTTGTTACACAGTACAGCCACAGTCTTCCATAGATTGATTAGGTACAGCGGTAGAATCCTATCAAATGGCCTGTTCTGATGATGATGCAAACTCTTTCAGGATTGCTAGTTGACTGGAACTAAAGATAAGACTTGACTGCAATCCCCCAATGTGCTCTTTACAAAACTAGTGTTAATTTTCATCAAAGTGCCAGGCTTATTTATAGTGGCAAGGTTGAAGGTTTACTACAAGAACTTTAGGTCCTTTCTATTAAAGTGTTTATAGGTATTTCTCTTGCCTTTTTTCAAGGTAATTATCAACTTCAGCAAATAAACTGAATCAGGGAGTGAATAATTGGCCCTATATATAAAAAAGAGTTTTTTAAACTAACAAAACAGCTCAGTGCAGATGGACATAAACAGAATCTCTTTATTTCAACACTTTGGCTCAAATGCAGCATCAAAACTTAATCCTATTTGTTACGAGAGGATATGGCTTTTGTAGCAAAAGTACACTGGAATCTTTAAATTAATCAGAACCCACATTGTAGTTTGTCCAAGCCAAAGTCAGTGCAGTTAGGCTTGAACATGCGAATGTGAATCTTGATCAATTTTAAATGTAATACTACATTTTTTAAAAAAGATAAAAATGGTTTGCTTAATTTCTCAAATTAGCATTCAAATATATATGTATGTGTATGTATACATATGTATGAGTTTGTGTACATGTATATTATATAATTTATTCCCATTATGAGAAAACAAACATGAAGTAAAAGTATAGTTTTGCTAATGTAAACTCTATTCACTGCACATTGCTATTTCCTGTACAGTTGACTAATATTTTGTAGACAGATATTAATGTAGCACTGTAATGACAGATTTAATATTTTAAAATCCTATAAATTTATGCTGGGATATTTTAAATTCTAATGTCATTTAAATTTGACTCTGAAATGATTAAAATTACCTAAATATTCTTAATTTTTAAAAGATTTCATTACAGTTATAGAAAATGTCATTACTGAGCTAGGGAAAAGTTAAGATATTTTAAATTACTCAATACTTCAAAGGTTAAAATTTTCTTTAATGTCCTCTTTTATCCATTTTGTTAAAGTCCTAATTTTTTCAATATTAATGAAATCTTGGTATTTTTAATTACTAATTAAAGCCTTAAAAGCAACTGGTCAAGTTCAGAGAAGGAGTAATTAAGAAAATTATATGTGTTGTTAAAATTTATGTTTTCTTGGTTTAATTTTTTTAATATAATTTTCAATTTAATTCTATTTTTGAAAATTTATTCAATTGTAAAGCTGTTAGCAAAATGTTTTGGAAGTAAATAATTATAAATCAAAGCTTATAATCAGAATGATTTCTTGAGGTTGGAAGTGAAAAAAATTAATATTCATTAAACTAGTAATCTTAATATAAAATTTAGTCTCAAATCTATTACACGTTTAGGTTTTTTCTCAAATAATATTTCTAGAATTATAGTTACCTGAAATTAGACTAGATGACCTTTAAGATCTTTCCAACCTGGAGACCCTATTAATTTACCTGCTGAATAAGACTGATTTAAGAACAAGAACCAGATTAAAAAATTTTCCAGCATTCCTGTCCTCAGTTGCATTTAAATCCAAAGAATAAAATTGTGATATATATGGCTGCTCTTCAATTTTGCTGTTTATTATTTTTTAAATTATTATATTCAAAGAAACCCTTTCCAAATAGTTTCTGTATTCATCTCCATGCTATAGAATATTTCATTTTTAAAATAAAAGTGTAATAGTGATCAGTTATTTAATGTATTTGTGTGATGTTTTATATCGAATGTGGATAATTAACATATAGCATGTTTCATATAAATATGTATGTATGTGTTAGAGCTTATAATGAAAGAAATAGTGATAAATTGAATAAAACATTCTAGCTTTTTGCTGCTTTTCTAACCTTTATTGCATGATGATGCATCTAATTTTTAATTTGTAAATACAAGATAGAATTCCCTCTAGCACCATTTGCTTTCATAAAGCTGCTGAGCAGTTTGCTGTCTTGAATAAATTTTGCTTTGGAGGGGGTCGGGGGGGATTTGAACCAGCACATTCTTGTGTGGTTTGTGAAGATTCACATGGTAACCAGCGGTGTGCATTGTTAGGTTTATCTGAATAAGCACCAGCCATGTGAGTTTTAACATGATTGCCCAGGGCAATGGAGAGAGAAGAGAGAAACCCGAAAGGATTGCACTTCTCTCTGTTTTTTTGGAAAGTGCATTTGCTGGGGGAGGGGGCTGCAGGAGTCAGTGGCCATGGTTCTTTTTTTTTTTTTTTTTTTTTTTTTTTTTTTTTTTTTTTTTTTTTTTAAGCTGGTGTCCTGTTTCCCTCTAGGTCCTCATTTGTTCTGCTATCTGCCTCATCATCTACTTCTTCTTTTCATTGTTTACCTTCCTAATGAGGGAGGCGGGGTAGACTGGGGGTTGATTGACAGCTACAAGCCCTTACAGTCTGGCCAGAGAGCAGTTGGCTTTGGTTTCAAAAGTGTTTTAAATGTTCGATTTGGTCCTGTTTTTATTAAATGAAACTGCTGCTCATCTTAAGGAAATCATCAGACCAGCAAAGATTAGGAAATATATTATTGGGGTCTAAAACCTTCAAAAAAAAAAAAAACGCCCCCCATCCATGGAAAGAGCACTGCCCATCGGGTTTTCCAACCTTTATCATAGGGTTTCAAAAAGAAATATGTAATTTTTCCTTTGCAAAAGTGCTTTGATTTGAAACCACCCAGCAAACGTCTCCAAAAGAAAACTGGCTGTGATGCGATCGAGAGCTGCAGTGTAATATTGCAGAGCAAATTTATTTTTTACTTCAAAGAAAAATGCTAATTAGCCGATTCACTACTTTTAAAGTTATTGTGAAGCATATGGCGCCCAGTGTGAGATACATCCAACTGCTAAAATAGAGCGAAGAGGAAATTAGCGAAGAATGGGCTGTTTGGGGTGAGAGTGGGGGTGGGGGAGGAGGATAGGTTCTCAGGCAGATTCTCTAGCCTTTTCAGAATAATTTTATCGCCCATCACTGTTTCCCGCCTCCTCATTTACCCACTTCCCCCACTACCAACCCCTGGGCCAACCTCTTCTGGGCCTCTAGCTCCCCTCCCCCACTTTGGCTGGATTCAGGTGCGCACCTCAGGCTAGCCGCCGGTTCACACCTGGTTCTAAGCAGGTTCCAACCCTGCCGCAGCCATCTCCATTCACAGGATCTATTTAGGAAGTAGAGTTTTAGAGAGGAAGCCTTCACCACAACAGCCAAACTCCCCAGAAAACAGTAGCTAGTGGCCCTATAGTGTGGTTTGCTGAGAAATATAAGGAAACTGGAAAAGGCGGGAAGGGGAGGGCGGGGGGCCGGGTGTTCAGAGGCCCTGCCGGTGGGTAACTAGCCTCCCGTCTTCTGCAGACTGGCAGAAGACCGAGGCCCAGAAGCGACGCGAGCAGCTTCTGCTAGATGAGCTGGTGGCCCTGGTGAACAAGCGCGATGCGCTGGTCAGGGACCTGGACGCGCAGGAGAAGCAGTGAGTGGGCAGTGGGGTCGGGTCGAGGCTGGGCCACCTGCCGAGGGGCCGAGAAGTGTGCGGAAAGTTCAATCCAGAGGTCGCGGGAGGGCCGGGGCAGACTCCCGCTGGCCTGGTGCTCCCCATTCCCGCTGGGGATCCAAATACTGGGCGACGGGGGAGTGCTGCTCTGCCCTCCACGAAGAAAAATAATTTTGTTTCCTGTTTGTCCTGTTTGTCTGACATCCAGGGCCGAAGAAGAAGATGAGCATTTGGAGCGAACTCTGGAGCAAAACAAAGGCAAGATGGCCAAGAAAGAGGAGAAATGTGTTCTTCAGTAGCCATCAGATCAGAAAGAATCTCTCCCAACATTTTAGAGTCTTGGTTCCCAGAGCAGAAAAAGTCAGACTCATTGTTGATTTAAAACTTTTAACATTTTGTTTGGCTGGATTGTACTACTTTACCTCTACTTTACCACCACCACCTTTTCCCTCCCTCCTTTCCAAATAATATACAGAACTCCAAAATAGCTTCGTTTAAGGATTTTTTTGTGAGTTAACAATTTCCTTGGAATCCTGTGAAATAGATTTGCACAGACACCTTGTGAGTGATTGGTATTGGAGGTGTTCAAGAAACTGTTCAAAAAAGAACAAAAACACTTCCCTCGTTATTTTCTCTCATTTTTTGATGGGAGGAAAATTTGAAACATTATTCTTGTTGTTGTTGGTAATAGCATAATGACAGTGGGAGGGGGGTACAAGGGGATAAGAAAAATGTCATGATTTTTTTCCAGTCCTGCCATATGTAACACTTACTCTGTTACCTAAATTTTATAGTTAGATCATATCCAATCTACTTATTAAACTGTGTTCTATTTACCAGTGGAGTTTTTCTGCAGTGGTTGCGTTTCGCTGTAAGGATAATGGAGTTCCTCTCCTCTGCTTTCCTCAGAGGATGGTCCTTTAACATAGCCAGAAACAAGCCCTGTGGTTTGAAGGTGAGCTGTGAGGATAGGACTAATTGATATGCACCAGTTTACAAAGACAGTCTTATCATCCGAGAATACACCATCTTTTTCTCTGGATAATTATTTCTTACATCATGCTTGATTCCTACATTTTGTTGGGTCTCAACATTGGCTCACAAATGCTGTTAATATTTATTCTGTATTGATAAAAAGTCTGTCTTGCCACTACAAGTAAATCCCCCATTTAATATTTTCTTCTTTAGCATAGCACTGTCATTTTTTGTGAAAATGGTTATGTTTATTTATTACAATACTGAGTCATATATAAATTTTCAATAAAAGCAGAAACTTTCTTACCTTAAACACGGCTGCTACTTTCTTGCAATGAAAACTTGACATTGGTTTGAATGGAAGTTTGTCTATCCATAAGACTTTTCATGTGGAAAATGGTCCTCTGGAACTTAGGGCAGGATACTGGGCTGCATTTGAAGCTGAATAAGTTTACACCATCCCAGAGGGGGCCCTGCTGACACACGAATGCGAATTGAAAAGTAATTAGTCATATTCTTAAGCAGTATAAACTATCAAGTCTTTTGTCAAGGGTAATCTCTGCTAAAGATTTGAGGAAATTTGTGATTCCACACCAATGAAAAAATATTTATATCTTGAATTTTCCACGTCATTACTTTGAATTGTTAGAGTTTTGAAGTCGTATTAGGGAGAGTCGTGTCTTCTGATAACCGGCAAGTCTGTAGGTACTGAAGTGAAAGGAAGAGGGTTATTTGTTGGGGGGCGGGGAGAATGTGTGCAGGTATGTGTGTATGAAATGAGGGAAAGAGAACTTTTAACAAGAAGTTCTAGGCTACGGAAAAAAAAAAAAAAAAAAAGCGATTCTATGGTAGTTTCCTTCATTCCCCCACAGGGGTGTCCAAACAAAGAAAGCTTGTTCAACAAGTCCAGAAACTTAGAGAAAACAGTCCACTAGCATTTATACTTTAGCGTAGATCATATGCATGTACACACAAACAAATTTCGTTCCAAGTATGCAGCCACCTCCAATTGCCAGTCTTTCAAAATGATAAAAACTTGCTACGGTAGAATTCCTTCATGATGAGGATTTCTTTTAAGTTATTGAAAAGTTATTTTAAGTAAATGAAGTCGGTATTTGCCCTCTTTATTCGAGCAGGAGAGCAGAGAGAGAGCTGCTGCTCTCTGGGGAACGCTCTCAGAATCCCGTTCTAACCCCAGGAAAACTCAGCAGACAGAAATCGCCCGCCCCAAGCAGCCTGGGGCCTGGGCGGCCAACAGCACCCACCCAGTTTACGCTTGATTCGAGGAACCTTCACTCCCGAGGGGCCTCGCCGAAAAGCAGCTCCTTCACTCCGGAAGCCGCTCCCAATCGACCAACTGACAACCCTTCCCTCGCCCCAGATTTGCTAGGATGGTCTGGGACCGCCGGGCGGCCCCTCTACCTGCCCCTCCAGCTTTAGTCCCGAGCCTCTCGGGGTTTCAATTTGGGCTGCTCGGTGGCGCCCGAACGCCCCTCAGCGGCGGTGGAGCGTGGACTCCGGCGCCTGGCGGGGTCAGGCCCGCGGCAAGGGCGCTGCATCCGGACATCGCTGCGTGGTGCCCAGACGCTGGCTCCCGAGAACGGGCACGAACCCAGCACGCCGGAGGACCCGGAACCCGAAAGCCCGCGCTGCGGGAAAAGAGGCTATCGGTCCGAGGGTCGCAGAGGAGCAGGGGCGTTGGCGGTGGGCTTGCTTGGGCACAGTCTGCGGGCCGGTGCAGAACTTCTGCCCCTGGTCAGATCCCTCGGCCTCACATCCAAAGCCCTCCCCCTGTCCCAAGTGTCCTCCAGAGCCTGGCCCGGCCTGGAGGTCACCTGGATGCTGGATCCGCGTCTCCAGACCCAGCTCCCTCGCCCCTTCCCGGCTCGAGGGCCTTGAGCTGGACGGCTTCACCTCCTCCAGTGGTGTCCCCACTTCCCCTTCCCGCACCGCGGCCGATGCTGGAACGGTCATGGCTTCTGGCCCAGCATCTCCCACCTGGACATTTGCCTAGCGACGGCCGCCTCAATCCTCTGCGCTGCTTTCAAGAAACTTTCATCCCAGTCTCTCTCCCTCTCCACTCTCCTCCCTCTCCCCCTCTACTCTCTCTTTCTTTTCTTAATCCTGGGGTTTTATGGGCTGAGCGTTAAGAAAATTCGCCTGCAATTTGGGATTAGATAAATACTCTCATTAGGAAAAAAAAAAAAATCCGTGCTACTTGATACCTCCCAAGTTCCCCGAGAATGGTGGCAGCATCTGGAACCGAGAGCGCCGGACTCCCGCGAGGCGTGCCCCGGGGACCGCGCGGGCACATTCCAGCGCGCACTGCCGTCCCACCTCGCTGCGCGGGACCCAGGTCAGGTGCTGAGGCTGCAGGCGAAACAGGGCCTGGTGGAGGGAGGAATGCGTTAAGGTGGAGGAATGGGGCAAGGTCACGCGCCCCGGCACTGGAGGGCCAACCCCGGCACACAGCGGACTGGCCGGGACTAGGGCAGCGCCGGGCTATGGACGCGGACGCCGGCGAAGCGAACCCCGGACGTCCGCCTATTCTTTCCCCCAAAACTAGTACGCTCCAGCCGGCGCCTTTCCTCGGAACCTAAGGAAGGGGTATATTTCGTTGCTTTCTTTAAACTTCAGCACGATCACAGTGGCTCCGAGCCGCGGGCGGCTGACCGCGGGCCTCGCGGGCTACTCCCGGTAGGGGCCTGCGCGAGCCTAAGGTGTGTCCCCGCCTGGGTTAGCGCTGCGCTCTGCACTGTTTCTTTTCCTCTTAAAGCTTCTTTCTCACTCAGTCTCTCCCTCCTTCTCTCTCTCATTTTTTCCCATTTCTCTCGTTCTTTTATTCAGCTTTCTCTCTTTCTCTCCCTTTTGTGAATGGGCCGCGGTGTCTTTGTTCTGGAGAGAAGCGCCCGTGTCGCTGACTTTTGTGAACCAGAGAAGGATCTTGTAAAACCTCCTTTTCTCCTTCGTACGCCCCCACTCCCACCCCTCCTCCCCTGCCCCTTTGATTAGATGTTCCCTCATCGTCAAAAAAAAAAAAAATGTAATTTCGTTGGTCTGGCGGCCACTTTCTTTGAACATTAGCTCGCTTTCAGCTCCAACTTCAATTAGAAGGAGTTGATTTTGAGAGATCAACAAAAGAACCGACCAAAGCCTTATTAAAGGTCCTAAGAAGATCTCCCGGGTCCTTTGAGAAGCAGTTAAGGAAACAGTGTGCCCTCCATCATATTCTGTTACCGTATTTTATTCGGACTCCAAAGGAAAGTGTCGCTTGGGGGAGGGGGAAGCACTTTGATGAGCGGCGGCCGCGGCCCCTTTTCACTCAGCGGGCTCCCCCTTCCTTCTCCTCCTCCTCACCCAGCGCCCGGTCCGCTCTCGGCGCCCGACCCCGCAGCCCGGGCAGCGCGAGTGCTCCCCACTGCGATGCGCCTGGAGGCTCCTTGACTCGCCCTCACACTTAATCCTGTGCAAACTTTTTACCCCGCCTGTCGGAGTGGGGGAGTGGGGGAGATTAGAAACAAGGGGTAGAAATTCCTCGAAAGGGAATAAAGTGCCTAATTTTCAGGAGGAGGTGCCATTTAAAAGATTCGCCTAGCTTAGAGTTGGAACGAAAACACTTTTTTGCACTTTTAAAAGTCCACCCAGGTAGACGTGTTTGGGAAGTTTTTTCGGCTGGGAAATGGGCTTCGCCCGTACGAACAATCCGGGGAAATCGCCTCAAGGAGGCTCCTTACGCATCATGTGGAAAAAAGTTGAGGGCAGGGGTCTGTGGCCACATTTTCCATCAAAAAGTCCCTGTTAGAGGCAGTCTAAGAAAGAGAGAGAAAGAGTGAAAAAGAAACTTTCCTATCAAAATGTTTGAATTAAGAAGTAAGGTGTACGTGTGAGGGGAAGAGGACGCTGGGCTCCAACGTTTCAGAAGAAGCGCTTAAGACTTGCAAACACCCTTGGTGGGGAACCGGGAACCCCGGGAGATGCCGACGAGCAGGTAAGTGGCGGCGCCCTCCCAGTGGGTGCTCTTCCCAGGCGCGAGAGTCCCGAGGCGCCGAGGAGAGATCTGCACGCCCGGAGCTGCTCCCGCGCTCTGCAAAGTAGCCTGCGCAGGCACGAGCAGCCCGCGGCGTCGGTCTCAGGTGGCGGCGCCGAAGAAGAAAACGCTGGGGCCCGCGGCGCCGGGAGAGGGGCCGAGGCCCGGGCTCCTCCAGCCCGCCGCCCCCGGGTCCTGGCGCCCACACCCGAGCGGCTGAGCCCGGTAGCGCGCGGGAGAGCGAAGGAACCGGTTCTCCAGCACCTCGCCTCCTCCCTGCCACTCCCTCTGGAGCGCCGAGAGCGCGAGAGAAGGGCGGGGACGCCCAGGGCAGTCCTGGAGACCCACGGCCCCCTCCGCGGCCAGGACTCGGGCTCTCCGCTCGCCTTCCTCGCCTAGCTCTGCGCCGCTTTTGCCAGCCGAGTCCCGGAGTTAGCGCGCGACCGGGGCGGGGCGGGCGGGCGGGGAGGGCGGGGTGTGGGGGGCGGGGGAGGGCGGGGGCGCGCGGAGGTAACCCCCGGCTCGCGCAGCCATTGCCCGGCTCCCTGTCACTCAGCCCGCGCGGGGCCCCCGATTGGCGGCCTAGCCCCGTTACGCACTCGCCTCGCGTTCACATACCCGGGGAGGGCAGTAGAAAGGTGATCAATCTTCATCAGGCTACATTTCCAATCACCTAAACAACCGAGCAAGACAAGCCACTCCGACAAGGTAAATCGCTTGATTTATTTAGTTTGCAAAGTGACTCTGCAGGACTTCCCAGTCCGCACTGCCTCCACGTTGCACCGGGAGTGCCGCGGCAACGCCGAGCCACCTCCCAACTCTGCCCCTCGAATTCCCCCCCTTGCGGCCCCTCGGCGCGATCCCGGGCGAGGCAATGTCCTGAGAACGTGTGGGGCTTAGCAAACAAAGTGTCTGTGCAATAAAGTGAAACCCAGAGGGACACGCACAAAGCCACTGAAAAAAAGATAGAGGTGGGAAGAAGGAAGTTGGGAAAAGAAAGAAACCCGGGGGTCTTAGACCAGCCGCCAGGGTAATTCCAGTGCCGCTCTGTTTTGCAGGTTGGCTGCCCCGGCGGGTCTCTGTGAGAGATCCAGGTAGATGGTGAACGGCCCCGGCAGCTGAGGGCAGGTAAGGAGAAAGCCGCGGGACCACCCCGGACTCCGGGAGCGCGTTGGTTACCCTTACCTCCCCCTCCTCAAATGGATCCCGGCTTCCCCGGTCCCCAGCAGGTGGGCGGGGCTGTGGGAGCGGCCTGGCTCCCCTCTTGGTGAGCCGAGGACCCCGGGGCGCTGTCGCGGCCCGCCGTCCCCTCCCCCGCCTCCTCCGAAGTAACCAAGCTGAAGTGCTAAGTTTGGAGAAAGTCTTTGAAAACTCACGCTGCAGCTTCGCAAAGCCGTCGCAGCTTTGAGTTCCATTTTCCTTCGGCCCTAGAGCCCTGGCTGCTTCCCTTCCGGTCCCCTTCCTACAAGCTGGACTCCCTCAGCCCAGGTCTTGGGTCCCAGAAGACGGGGGCGGGAACCGGGCTGGGGGGAGCTTCTTTAGCTCTAACTTCTCTCCTTGAAAGTCCTAGCCCGAGTCCCTGGCTTGCTTCACAGCGATCCCGCTAAGCGGGGTGTAGCGATGGCCCCCCAGGGCCCCAGGCCCAGTTTCCAGCGCCCCTCCCTGACCCCTGAGAGTGGCGCCCCGGGTTCCCGGCAGCGACGGGGGCGAGGCTTCGACCTCCCAGCTCGGGTCTGCGTGGGCTACGCCGCTGAGGCCTAGTTCTCTGTTCTCGACCGTGTCCTGGGGCCGCGGGTTCAGCTACGAGGATGGCAGCACGCGACTTGCTGCCCTCCGGCTGCACAAATCCCCGAGACCCTTTAAGGTGCTAGGCCAGTCACCCTTCACCCCCTGCTGGGACCCTGTGGTCCGCAGCCCAGACTGGGCAGAGAGAAGGCCGGGTGTGCGCTGGCAACGAAGGACGCTGGCCGCAGCTGAGGCGCTCCCGACCTCAGGCCACATTTTGGGGTCGCCCCCCTCTACAGTGGCCCCTTCGGCGTCCTCTGGCCCTCTGCGAGGCCTGGGCCCGTTACTGCGGTTGAGGTGTGGTGGGATTTCGCGTCAGCGATCTTTCAGTGGCTGGGCACAGAGAGGTCAGCTGGAGTGGTGATTGCGGGACCCGGGGCAGGGGCGCAGCCCTGGAGACCTTTGAAGGAACCAAGTGTCCTAAGTGGACAAGAGGTTGAGGTGCAGTTAGCCCTCCACATTGGCCCTTTGTAGTCTCTACCTTTTCGAAAACACGTGAAACAAAATGAAACAACCTCTCATGCTCTGGGCGGCCTGCCGTCCGGGCACCAAGTGAACGTTTGCTTGTGCAACATGAAGCTGGCTTCTGCCGGATTCAGAATTTTGCCTGGACTTGGGAGCTTGTACACTCCGCGGTTCTGGCTCTGACCTCCCCAGCCTGGCCCTGCTTTTAACTTCTCCTTACTCATATGGACTCCCTACCAGTGTCTTTGGCTTATTCCAACCCTAGAGCCAGACGACCCAGAAAACTTTACTTTTCAAAGCAGCTGTGGTTTCTGGGCTAAGGCCTTGTGAATCCCAGTTGACCACCCTGCGCAGTTCTGTAACCTGCCTTCCCTGTCTATCCCGGGGCAAGACTTGGCAGCCAAGTGGCTCCAATTGACGGTTTCCGTGTGTCTCGTGTCTTCATAGGCCAGGCCCCCAGACGCATCAGACCCTGAAGGACTGCGCGGTGGGAGCCCTGCACCGCTCCTGGCCCCGGGCCCCCTGGATCCGTCGGGGCGCCTCCACCCAGCTGTTAGCATGATGTCTTACCTCAAACAACCCCCATACGGCATGAACGGGCTGGGCCTGGCCGGGCCCGCCATGGACCTCCTGCACCCATCCGTGGGCTATCCGGGTGAGCACCAGCCCTCCCGACCCTGCCTCAGCCTCTCAAATGTTGGGGACCCCCAGACTGTTGGGTTTGAGTGCAAGCTTTGTTGCTGAGCAGGCCCAGGGAGCCGGTTGCAATACAGGGCCCACTGCCGGCGCACGGGGCAGAGTCGTGGGCGTGGGAGGTGGCCAGGGCTGAGAAAACGCGCAATGTGCGCCTTCCCGGCTGGGTCACCGGCAACCTTTCTCCTGTTGTGGTCCCACCGCCAGCGCAGAGCTCATTTACCTGCGGATTCGCTACCCAGGGGCCGCTAGTGTTTTTCCTTTTTCCCCAACATGAAATGAGTAATCTGGATACTCGTTAGGCCCTGACAGAAAGAGCCAAACTTTCCTTATGCGAAGCGGCAGGCTGCACTGAAGTAGTATTCTTCCTCCCTAATTAAATTGTCCTCTAAATCGATGTCCTGCACCCATTTTTGCACTGCTGTAGAGGACGACTTGAGCCAAAGCCGGGGTTTCTTTTTTAGCTCCCGCTCCTTGACCTCATTTATTTTCTCCGAAAGTGTTTTTCAGGTCGTGTTTCTGCCTACCTCTTCCCCACTCCCTGTCCCCTAGCCAGAGTGTGTGTGTGTGTGTGTGTGTGTGTGTGTGTGTGTGCGCGCGCGCGCGCAGGGGAGGGGGGGATGTAGAAGAAGGGAGACTGTAGACTTCTCTTACTTTTTTAACCTCAGAGGCATAGAGAGGGGCAGCCCTCGAATCTTGGAGACACTGGCTTCTAGTCGCACATCTGCACTTTCTCCCACCTGTGGCCTCTCAGGCTCGGCCGCCCGAGGGAGTTTCTTTTATTCCCAGTTCGGCTTTCTCTTGCGAAGGCCGAGCTCTGGGCCTGCCAGGGGCCTGCCTGAGTCCTCTATCGCTGGTCCGCGTGGCCACCAATGACCCGCGGCGTCCCCGCGTGTCCCCGCAGCCACTCCGCGGAAGCAGCGGCGGGAGCGCACCACCTTCACGCGTTCACAGCTGGACGTGCTCGAGGCGCTCTTCGCCAAGACTCGCTACCCTGACATCTTCATGCGGGAGGAGGTGGCGCTCAAGATCAACCTGCCGGAGTCTAGAGTCCAGGTGCGCACTCCCCGGGCTCCAGGGTCTGGGTAGGGGAGCTGAGGCTGCTCGGTGAAGGTCTAGGAAGGCTCTTGAGGAGACCATCCTGTGGGGGTGGGCTTACAGAGTGGGCAGCCGCTCTCGGACTCCCCCTAGCGCTGGGCCCCAGCCAGGAAAGGGGGCAAAAGTTAAAGGAAATGGCTTAGAGCCCTGGATTCCGCCTTTAGCCCTGGGGCGCCTTCGGTATCGGTATCGAAAGTACTTTTCAGAATTGCGGGAGGACTAGGGAAGCTCCCGAATGTAAAGCGCCCTGCGGGCCTGACACTTGCCCCTGCTTCTTCGCCTGCCCCAGGACTTGGCAGTTTCCTTCAGAGGCCTGAATTCTGTCTCTGCCCTTGTCTTCCACCCCGGGAATCCTAGAAATGGAAGAGCGGAGATTGGCCGGAGCCTGGTGCTCTGCCTGGGTCTCATTAGACGCTTCCTGTGCTTACAGAGGATGCTAAGTGCAAAGTCCTGCTGCCGGCTTTCTTATTTCTGTTTTTGAGATGAAAGGGTTCCGATGATAATGTTCGGGTTCTAACTCAGAACTCTCCTCAAGAGTCTCGCCTCCTTTACTCGAAAGCTTGAGAAGGGGGACCAGGAATGCAGTGCCATGTGCTGGGGCTCTCCTAGAAGAGTAACCATTCCATTTGGTTCCCCACCTGGAGCCAAAGGGCCAACGAAATCTCACCCAGGCTTCCTTCCCGAGTTTAAGTACTGCCTCTGTTTAGCCTCTGGCCTTGCTCCTACCCCCACCCAAATACTCGCCCTGCCCAGTTCTGGCCTCCAGGAGCTGCTCAGTGAAACGGCTCTGGCCCTTAGACTTGGTGACTGTTCCACATTCTTCGGCTCTGTACCTCTCCACTGTTGCCGGAGCTCTGTTAGTAGAAAACTGGGCCTCCAAACACACACGGGGCCTCCAAACATACACGGAAGCAGCCAACAGCAGCAATTTAGAGATGGCAGAACTTCTGGCTGGGCAGACTGAACTATTCCGCTCTAGGGCAGAGTTGCGGTAGGGGTGGGGAGGTGCGCATCCCTGCTCTGGAGCCAGCTGAGGAGGGGCTTTGAGTACAAGGATGGGGGAGGGTGGAGGAGCTGGGAACCCAGGTAGGGGGCAGGGTCTGGCCAGGCCAGAGACAGGAAGGGGCGGAGGCCTTGGTGGGAAAGGGTTGCGATATTCTGGGCGGGGAGTTGGGTCCACGGGGCGGGGGAGCAACAAGCTGCCCTAGCTCCCTTTGACCCACTCTCCCGCATCCGGCCCACTGCAGGTCTGGTTCAAGAACCGCCGTGCCAAATGCCGCCAGCAGCAGCAGAGCGGGAGCGGAACCAAGAGCCGCCCAGCCAAGAAGAAGTCCTCTCCAGTGCGGGAGAGCTCGGGCTCCGAAAGCAGTGGCCAATTCACGCCGCCAGCTGTGTCCAGCTCTGCCTCGTCCTCTAGCTCGGCGTCCAGCTCTTCCGCCAACCCAGCGGCTGCAGCGGCTGCGGGACTAGGTGGGAACCCGGTGGCCGCCGCGTCGTCGCTGAGTACACCAACTGCCTCATCTATCTGGAGCCCGGCCTCCATCTCGCCAGGCTCAGCGCCCGCGTCCGTGTCGGTGCCGGAGCCACTGGCCGCGCCTAGCAACGCCTCGTGTATGCAGCGCTCGGTAGCTGCAGGCGCCGCCACCGCAGCAGCCTCTTACCCCATGTCCTACGGCCAGGGCGGCAGCTACGGCCAAGGCTACCCTACGCCCTCCTCTTCCTACTTTGGCGGCGTGGACTGCAGCTCATACCTAGCGCCCATGCACTCACATCACCACCCGCACCAGCTCAGCCCCATGGCACCCTCCTCCATGGCGGGCCACCATCATCACCACCCACATGCGCACCACCCGTTGAGCCAATCCTCAGGCCACCACCACCATCATCACCACCACCACCACCAAGGCTACGGTGGCTCGGGGCTTGCCTTCAACTCTGCCGACTGCTTGGATTACAAGGAGCCTGGCGCCGCTGCTGCTTCCTCCGCCTGGAAACTCAACTTCAACTCCCCCGACTGTCTGGACTATAAGGACCAAGCCTCATGGCGGTTCCAGGTCTTGTGAGCCCAGCAATGAAAGAGGAGAAGAAACGCAACTACCTGCGCCCTCCGTGGTCCCGATCCTGTTGCTGCTGCTGCACCGCCCGCCTTTGCCTCGACTTCTCTAAAACTGAATTTTCACCCCCCAAAAAGATGTCCATTGCCTGCACTGCCGCCCCCATTTTTGTGCCACTTGCTTGGGGGGATGTGCAAACCCGCCCTGCCCCTTGGATGGGGGGACCGGTGCTTCGGCTTGGCCTACACATTCTATACAGGAGAAATGTATTATTTCCCCCCCTTCAGCCCCTACTAAACTCCTAAGCCTCCCCTTCCAATCTTTCTGAACAGCTATTAAGCACTTGTAGCCTTCGGAGGCTCTTCGCTCTGATCCGCTGTTTGAGCCCAACACTTTAATTTATTCTTTCTGGACACTGGAGTCACTAACTGGCGTGTTTCTGCCCACTGGAGCACCCGCACACTACTCCAAATCAAAACCACTACGAGTTTCTCCCGCGCAGACTGCCGCCCCTTCAGCTGCCCTCGATTTTGCTCCACGCCTGCGGGCCAGAGCCTCCCGGCGTTTCTTCCGCCCCAGCGGAGTGCGCTGGGGCGCGCCAGGGCTGGGCGCGCCAGGGCTAGGCCCGCCGGAGGAGCGCGCCCCCAGCCTTCCGCGCACAGAGCCGCATCCCGCCCCGCCCTGCGCTGGACTGGTTCAAGCTTCCGCCTCGGCGGGAACGCTGTACATAGTCAGGTCCGTTCCAGGGACCACTTAAACTTTTTAGTTGCTGTTGGTTGGTTGAACTGAACATGTCTTAGCAGCCAGGAAACAGAACTTTAAGATATATACAGCACATATATATATACACATATATATACACATATATAAAAAAAGCAAAAAATATTTTCCCTCTGTCCGTCCCCCTTCTGCTCTTCCTCAATCAATGGCGCTTTTTCTTTTTCAGTTGTTGCAAAGCTGCCCTGCCCTCTTCACATCTTCTCCCTCTGTGTATTTATTGAAGAGAACCGCTTGGTTTCAGGAAGCTGGGCGCGGGATATCCGAAGTGTGGAGGAAACAGACAAGTCAGGGTACAGAGGTGGGGGTTGGGCAGGGGCGCAGGGCTGAACCCCTCACCCGGTCTAAGCACAGGGTCGCAGTTCCGATTTACAAATCTAAAACAAGAAAACCAAAACCAGGGAACAAAACAAAACAAAATCCATAAAAGTACAGCATTAGGGAAAAACAAACAAATCCAGGCCCCAAACCCAGTTCCAACTTCTCTGTCGGCTTCTCTCTTTCAACACCCTTGTTTTGTCTAGTGAGTTTTTAGTGCACCTTCGTTCTCCGAAATCTGCGGAGAGCCCGTGCGCCTGTGTATCAATTTTGGCTTTGGCCGCTTCGTCCAGTAGGTGGGAAAGTAATTTGTAAATTTGATTTGTCTGATGTGAAGATCACAAATTACTTGTTGAAATGTAAGGCAGTCCCCCTCCTCCTCTTTATCTACATTAATTCCCGAAAATAAATGCAAATTAATGAACGGCTTGTCAGTGTTGCTCTTCTGATTCCAGCCCCAGGTCCTGGTCTCGGGGGGCTAAAGGCGAGGGAAACTCCGTGTTAATAACCCGCGTGTTAATGACCTGCGTGAAGCTGGAGGCCAAAGGATGAGGCTGGAGGACTTGGCAAGAGAAGTCCCCAGAAACTTTCGCTTAGGGAGTGTCTCCCCCCACCCCCACCACGCCCCTCCGCGTCAGCCTGGCCTCTTCCCCCAGGCGTTTTGACCCCGCTTCCCCCCTCGCCATCCAGGACAGAGACAGGTGTCAGGACTCAATTCCCGAAGCAATTCCTTTCTCTTCAGAGGCAGGAGCCTGGCACTGATTTCTTCACCCTAATTGCCTGCACCAGAAAGAAGAGGGGGAGGGGAAGAGGGTCGGGAGGCGGGAAAGGATAGCTCTGTAATGCTCTCAGAGCTGAGCCAAAAAGGAAAAGAAAGCAAAACGACAAAAAACTGATCCGTGTCCTGCATGTTGGCAGCAGACAACCTTCCTTGCTGCTGAGCTGTCCCGGGTGGCTTCACCGCGGCTGGGGAATCCGAGCCATTCCTTCCACGTGCTAAGATGTCCCTCTAAGCCCTCAGCTCCTGCCAGAAGCAGCCAAATTACCTTTCTTCGTATTGTAAAGTTCCTTTAAAACATACAAACTCATAACCTGGAAAAGTCGACAAGGACGCGTTTCACTTTGGCAGGGGAAGAAGACGCCTGGCTTGCATCTGGGGGTCAGGAAGGACAGTTCCATCTCCCTCTGAGGGAAGACGGGGGTGGGGGGTAATCCTCCCCCAGAAAATGCAGAGCCTGGAACTGTCCAGACTCTGGCCTGAAACCTCATGGGTGTAAGGCCATGAATCTGCCCAACTTGTTCACGGGCGGGAAGGAAACAAGGAAACAACGAAAAGTTTCCTGCGAAGTGACCAACATCCCCTATTTTTAAAAAATTCAGTGTGAGACCTGAGAACACACCGTGAAGCGGGGTTCGGAGAACGACCCCTCCCGCGTCCCGCGCCCAGCGGGGTCGCAGGGCTGCGAGCCCGGCTGTAGGAAAGCTTTCTCGGCCGCGTCCTCCCTCCGGATTCGGTAGGCCAGGTTCGGGCGCGCCCTTCCCACACCAACAAACCATCTTTCCCGACTCAGCAGAGGCCCACAGGGGCGCAGCCGCTGCCCCTCCGCCCTTGGCCCAGCGGCGCCGCCCTGGCACGCCAGGCCTGAAGGCAGGGCCGGCCCGCGCCACGCAGGGTCTCCCTTAGGCGGCGCCTTGGGTGAAATGCGGGGCCAAGCCTGACCTGCCGGGGTGCCCCGTGTCATCTCTGGTGCGGACCCCGCACGTGCCGGGGAGAACTGGCAGGCGGCCAGGGCGAGGAGGCTTCCAGCTTGCGCCGCACTGGCCTGGGCACCCGGGCTGCAGGGCCTTTTGGGCGCTCCCCTCAGTGACCCTACCCGTAGCGGCCCCAGGGCGGCTTTGGCTCAGGCATCAGCTGCCAATGCCGCTCGAGGCCCGCGGCTCCCTGAGGCGAGCTCTGTGGGGCCCAGAAGTCCTCTTGGCTGCTAAATGGAACGAAACCAGGAGACCCGGCTTTGCAGTCGTTTGGACAACTGTGTGGCCTCCGGAGCAAGGTACCCAAACCCTTGGGCCTCAGTGTCGTCGCAGTTGTTATTTGACCCCACTCGGCCTGGGACGTGCCAGAGCTTCACACTTTCGGTCGCGGCTGCGGGCAGGAAGGGCAGATGCGACCCCGTGGGCCGGCCCCTCGGGGGTGTCTAGAAGCTTCGGCAACTGCATACAGGGCCGGAAGGGGCTGGCAGCCAGGCACACCGAAGCCGGGCTGGAGTTCCCGCCCGAGGAACGAGGCTTCGAAAAGAGGCACGTGCTTCTCCCAGGGCCTCCTGGCAGGTGCTGAAACCCCACGGCGCTGAGTGGAAACCGGAAGAGGGAAGGCGCCCAGGCAGGGCCTGCCGGGCCGCGGCGCCACCTCAGGCTGCCGGGACGCTGGAGCGTAGGGGAGTGGGGTGAGTGCGCCGCCGGACCGGGGGCGGCGGGGGACGGCGGGCGACGGCGGGAGGTGGCTAGGCCCGGCAGGGTGAGGGCGCTGGCGTTGGCCGAGAGTCCCTGGGCAGCGGCGGCGGGAACGCGGAAGGTCCCCCCCACCCCCACCCCCGGGCCGGCCACCTGTTGACAGGCAGGTTCTCTGAGAACCGACTTCAGCTCGCCCTTCTGTCCAGGAAGTTTGTTCGGTTTGGGTTTGAGTGTTCGTGACACAATTGGAGCAACTAGAATTGAAGCAACTTCAGGAGATTTAGCAACCCGCGAAAATTTAGCAAAGTTCAGACGTCGACAGTTTTCTTTCTTTGAGTGGTCAACGAAAACTTGACGTTTTCTACTCATACCTTGTATTCTCTGCTTATACTGTAGGGACAAAAAAGTCTACTCTTAGACGAACGTGTGTGAAGTGCTTTAAGGTTAGGGGATGGGTCATATTTATCATTTTAAAGATTGCTTTTAATCTTAAAACTCTCTCAAGGGCACTGCTTTAATTTGCTGAAGTTCTGAACAGATTCGGTGAAGTAACCTCGTTTGTTGAGCCTTTCTGTAATTTTTTATACCAGTTATTGAGGATATATAGAGACAATGTTTCTCTAATTCATTAGTGGGTTTGGGGTTTTTTTTTTTTTTTTTGAGAAAAAAATCTTAAAGCTACAGGGTATTAAACGTAAGGGGGAATCTGATTCAGAAGAAAAACAGGTGAAAACCTTAAGACGCTGGATGTCAGCAAATTCATTTCTGCTAAATTAGAGACCAAAAAACGGAGAGGTTTCATTTCTTGTATCAAAAGAAAATTACTAGTTTTTAATGTATTTTGTGCAAAATAGCAATTTCCACAGCTAAATCGTGATTTTTTTTCAATTGTGAAAATATAAATTCACTACTCGCTCTGGCAGAATTAATTAATGTTAATGATGTCATTAGTGCCTGATGACAAGCACTAAGGTTTTCTTTAGAGGTAAAGAAATAAAATCTGATATATAAATGTTGTTATTATATACATTATTGGTAAAGAGAATCTGTATCATTACTATTCAAAACCAAAAAATCACTTGGCTTCTGATGCGGAATTAATTTAAGAACAGCAACAAGATATTTTTGTAAAATTCCCTAATTAAAAACAGAATAAGTTCTCAACAAGTTATTCTGTATTTCTCACACATTCTCTCCCTTCCCCCATGCATTTTCATGTTTAAAATGAAAATGAAAAAAACCCTCAAGAAATATTTATATTAAACAATACTTGAATTAAAACCCAACACATTTTAAATGAATATTAAATAATAACAATGTCTTGCCTATTTGACAACAAGAAAACATCTTCATTAAGGAAAGAATCTGTTTTAAATAAATGTTTGGGTGTCTGGACTGTACTTTTTTGAAAACCAGAAGCTTTTTTGGCTGTGTTTAGTAGATGGTTCCTGAGAAAGCAATTATGCCTGTTAATTATCCTGTTGATATTTACTGATATCTGAAAAAAGAATTGAATTTTTGTGTGTGTGGAGGAGGGGAACATGCCATTTTGATCTAATGATTCTTCAATCATGTTTTAAAACTGAGTTAGATTTTACTTAAAACACATTAGGTGCAGTTCCTCAAAAGTTTTAAAAATCAAAAATATTTGCCAAAAAAATCCAGTAATTTAGGTGAAATGGCAGTTACATGATACAGCCAAAATTGACACTGCTTTTAAATATATCTAGTTTTTTTCTTAGGAAAAAAAATAGAGCAAAGAAGTATATAGTGTGCTTGAAACGAAAATACGTATCACTCTAATTTATGAAATTGTACACTTTTGTTTCTAAAACTATTACTTGAAAGATAGGGATATGCTTAAAATATGTTGGAGTTCTTTCTAACCAAATAGGACTTAGGCTTCATTTAATCAATAATGGTCCATCAACATTCAAACATTGGAAATCTATGGTGTTTCTAAAAATTGTGCCTCTTTTACCTCCTTTGAATCCTTTACTTGGTGACTAATATAACTAAAGGGACAAAATTGCATTCCTTTCCAATGGTCACAAATACTTTTTTTCGAAGGTTCATCTTTACTAAACAGATTATGAAAGCTATTTTAGAAAATTTTAGAAATTCTTTTAAAGTGGATTGTAAATTAGGATTTAAGGAACTTGAGTCAAAACATTTTCAGGATTGGAATATAAATAGATCATAACTAATCTTTACACTCGGGGTAAAAAATAAAATGTAAGAATAAATGATCTCTGATTCAGCTTCTAAAGAGTGCACAAAACATTTGGTGTCTAAAGAATGTATAAACATTTTCAGTACACAAATATTCTCATGTATGTTCAGCGCTCTAAATGCTGTGAGATACATCATCTATCATAGCTATTTCAATAGGAATCATATTTTTAAAATTTGTTTTAAAAATTTTGCTGTGAAATATACAAAAGAAATTAAAAAGATTGTACACTGCAAGGAATAAAATATACATGGAGCAACAAGTTTTTAACAAATACTTTGAAAAGTAGATTTGTTGTTGGTTACAATATCAGTGTTTAAATTTGATGTTGCATAAAATATATCTTCATGTTTGGGGGATTTGTTAAATCTTTTAGAATAGTTACTGCTACTACATAGGGACACTTTTTAAGGGAGAAAAGCACTTTAAATCATAAGATAAAAAAATCTATAGGCCTTTGTAAATTCATAGGGTTTCTTTCTTGGGTGGAAGAGATGTGCTTTATGTCTATTTGTATTTTTTATGAACGAGCACCCAGATAATCTACCTTCTTGTTTCTCAAGCATGAATATTTGACCTCATCCAGAGCTATTGCGTCAAATCTTGATTTCATTGCTGGTGTTTCATTGCTCAAATCCATGTTTCTAGCCCAGACTTCTCTGTTAGACTTCGGATACCATACCTGTACATGAACTAAATAGAGGCTATTGAATTTAAGCCCTTAGGGAAGTTAATGATATGATGTCTGGGACTTGCTTCAAAATAGTCAAGGAAGAGAGAGAGTAGGTCAAAAATAGAAGAAATAAGATTAGCCTTGAGTTGATAATTTTTGAAACTGAGGGAGAGAACTAAGACTTTATTATACTATGCTTTTGTAGATTTAAATTTTTTTCTGTACTGTGAATAAAAGATATTTTATTAGTTCGTCAAACGTAGTCTTTGTAGTAGATTGAAAAAAATTGCACTTCCCATGCTTTGCACTTCCCATACAATATTATTCACATATATTGTTTTCTTTAATTTGCCCAAGTCTTGTGAAGTTGGCAATGGTAAAGTGAGACTAAGTGGTTTGGTCACTTATTCAAGGTTGCATTATTGGTAGGTAGCAGATCTTGGTACTCAGTCTTCAGATTCCATTCTCATTTGCTCTAAGAGGTACCTAAATTTTTAAGTATATTAACAAACATTAATTTTAAAATACATAACATATCATTTGAGAATCTGATTGCCAGATTAATATTAACAAAACATGCTTCATCTAAATTCAAGTTGTAAAAATTTGAATTTTGGTCATTGAAAATTATTTCTTGGGATGTTCTTACCTTTCTGTTTCTGGGCGTCACTTAAATTTCATTTTAATGAGTTTTCTGAGAGATATTAACATTAATTGAGGAGACTAGTGTGATTCCAAGTCTCATCTTTCTATTTTCCCCATTAATTCCTTATTAATTTTAATTTCTTACTAATTTTCATTTCTAAGTAATTAAAAAATTCCTTATTGGTGGGTTCATATTTATGAGTGGTGTTTTCTGTTCTTAACTGAGGCTTCTTTGCTCAGAATATGGCTATATTATAGGAGTTCTAATCCAGAGAATAAGTTTAAACCAGATATGGAGTTGGGATTAGATTAGTGGCTCTGTATTTGAGGCTTAATTTATGTGTAAGCGAACATTAAGGTTTTTTTTTTCCCTAACTACACTAACTTGGAAACATCTATTTTTGAGTTTTGAAGCTTGTAGCGTGATGTTTAAAATCTCACTAATGGCAAATCCTTGTCTTTTTTGGGTAAATTTTATTTTTCAGAGCTAAGTCTGGAAATTAAGAAATGGGTTAACAAGTTGGGTGGCAGAGATCATATCACTTTAGGTCTCCTTTATTGAAAAGCAAAGAGCAGAAGTCTTGTTTAAGTTGTACCTTTATTCTTCAGGTTTTTTTAAATCCTTATTTTATGATTCTATTCATGCTAATGACTTCTTCAGTCTTCCCCTTACCTGATGTGAAAAATAAACGTTGTCTATTCATGTTTATTATGTTTAGAGAAAATAAATAGCACCTATTTTCTCCCTGTATTTTCTCAGTTGAGGCATAAACTTTATTGTGTACTCAGCTCAGCACCTGATAATCCTGCATACCTTTTATTTGAACTTTTTATTAGGAACTGAGATTTTTCTTTACCCTGAGATTGTATTCCAATTAATAAGTCAGCTAAACCTTTTATCCCAAGAGAGATTAGAAATCAGCGGGGTTCCTAGTGCTAAGAGAAACCTAAGAGGTTGCACTAAGTTTTCCTGTACTCTCAGGCCTTGGCACAGTGCCAGACACAAGGTAGGACTCAACAGTGTTTACTAAGTGAATTGAAGAGTGAAGCCCAGTCATCAGCCATGAAGCAGATTTATATGTAATTCTTCTCAGACACAGAATTGCCTTTGTTTCTTTGTGATTTTTAAAGTTAGTTTTGAATGGATTTGATAGCATCCTTTCTTAATCTCTTTTGATCATCCTTAGAAATAAGACTTTTTTGGTTCTCACTGTCACATCTCTTTCAATATTTATTTCATTAAAATTTGTTATAAAATTATTTAAAAGTTTATAAAATGTATATGTACATTTTATCAAATGGTTATCAACTTAACACCATGTAATCACTACCCCCACGTCAATAGAATATTACTGGGACCACAGAACTTTTTAGGTTATTCTTTATCCATCATAATCTCTTGTGTCTCCCCAGAGGTAACTGCTCTTCTGTTGTTCATGTTACTGACACTTCTTTACTTACCATGAGGTTATGTCCTAATAAACCCATAGTAAGTTAAAAATATTGTAAGTTTATTGGCTAGAGTCAAAAAAAAAAAGAAAATATTGTAAGTCAAAAACACATTTAATACATCTAACCTACCAAGCATCATAGCTTAGCTTAACCTACCTTAAATGTGCGAAAATCAGTTATATTAACCTACAGTTGGGCAAAATAACCTAACAGAAAGCCTATTTTATAATAAACTGTTGAATATCTCATACAATTTCTTGAGAACTCTACTAAAAGTGAAAACCCGAATGAATACACGGGAACTTAACATATGGTTTCTACTGAATGTGTATTGCTTTTGCACCATCATAAAGTTGAAAAATCCTAAATTGAACCATTGTAAGTTGGGAACTGTCTATAATTTTTTCTTGCATTTCTTTTCTATCTTAACCACCTCTATATGTATTCCTAAACAATTATAGATCTAGTTAGCCAGTTTTGAATTTTATAAGAATAAAATTATATTGTATTATCTTTGTAACTATTTTCACTTAACATTGTTATGTTTATAATTATATATCTGTAGCTTGTTTATTTTTATTGCTGTATATTGTATAATAATACATAGTGTGAATATACCAAAATTTATCTGTTTTACTGTTAATAGATGTTTGGGTTGTTTCCAGCTTGGGACAGTTATAATGGTGCCACTCTGAACATTCTTTTATGCATATCCTGATGCATATAAGAATGCAGGTCTCTAGGATATGTTCTAGGAGTAAAGTTTCCGACCCATAAGACCTGTATATATTGACTAAATACTGGCATAATTTTCCAAATTGGTTGTGTTAGTTCATATTCTCAAATAGTGAATGAGAATTCTAATTGCTCCATATCTTTGCCAGAGTTTAGTATTGTTAGACTTTAAAAATTTTGTCTCACTGTTGGGTGTGTAGTAATATCTCATTGTGGTTTTAATTTGTGTTTTCTTGATTACTGATGAGATTGAACCCCTTTTCATATGTTTGTTGTCTATTTTTCTTTCTTCTTTTGTGAAGTGCCTATTCTTATATTTGCCTTGGTCTTTTTTTTCTATTAGATTGTCTGTCTTTTCTCTAATTTGTAAGAGCTCCTTGTATGTTCTGCATATTACTCCTTTGTCAGTTATATGTGTTGCAGATATTTTCCCCACTTTATGGATTGCACTTTCACTCTTAGCTGAATTTGTTAAATTTTTTCTTTCTGATTGGTGCTTTTTATATGTCTTGTTTAGGGAGTCCTTTCTTACCTCATGATCATGAAAATATTTCTCTGTATTTTCTTATAAAAGATTTATTTTAAAAGTTTTGCCTTAAATATTTATCATCTGACTTTTGTGTGAGTGAAGTATTTGGCAATGGTTCCTCCTGTTCCTTCTTGAAACTTCATCTGCTCACATGACTGCAAATATTATCTTTATGTTGCTAATTCCAAAACTCTGTATTTTTTGGTATTGACTACATTCCTTAGCTGAGACCCTTATTTCCAGCTGCCTCCTGGATCTCTCCACTTGAATCCAATCAATACAACGAATTTGGAAGATATCTGCTACACTGAGCTCATTTGTTTAATCCTTGCTTTCTGTTTAGATTAAATCATCATGTAAGCCAAAGTACATCGTGGAATCTGAGATTTTTCCCCTTTCCTTCCCCATCCAAATAGCCATCATGTCCAGGTGATGCTACTTTTGAAATACATCTCAAATCCATTCTTCTTTTCCTTCTTTCCGGTTCCACAATTACTGCTCAGAGTTCCACCTAGTCTAGTACAATAGCTTCCTAATTGGTTTTCCTGCCTTCCTTCTATCCCCCTTCTGTAGTCAGTCATTCACACTGCCACAGAGTTTTCTTTCTAAGACAAATCACACCTCTTTCCTGCTTTTATGGCTTTTCATTGCCTTCATTATAACAAAAAGTTTAAATCTTTCACATGGCTTCTACCATCACTCTGCGGGAATCTCATGTTTTAGCCACACCAGGCTACTTATTGTTTCCCAAAGAAGCTGCGTACTTTCATTATGCCTTTTTTCATGTTGTTCCCTCTGCTTGGAGTAGTCATCTTTCTACCTCTTCCCACGGGGAAAATCCTATTCCTTCCACCACCATTCCCAGACAAAATTAATCATTCCTGCCTCTGGGCTTCCCATAACACTTTGTTCATATCTTTATTGCAGTACTTATCATACTGCTTTATAGTTATTAGTTTATGTACCTGTATTTCATGCTATAGATTTTGAGGTCTTTTAAGACAGAGAATGTGTTTTGGTAATATTTTTATTCTTAGCACCTAGCAGTGCCTGATACATAATAGTACTAAAACATACTTGAATTAAATTTAAAAATCCTGCTAATCTTAAAAAAGAAAATAGAAACATATGCATTGATTAAAAGGTCATGAGTAGAGAAAAATGTTGATGAAAGAGTACAATATCAATGTTTCTAAACTGTTTTAGAAAAGATTCATATCCATTACCTATTCTGAAGTTGATTAAAGCTGTTGTGTTTTGCTGTACCATAATCTCAGCTTAATTAGTTATCTGGGCTGTTTTATGTGGGTGGGTTCTAGTTAAAAAGATTACAGCATACTGCTCTGCCTCAATGCTAATGAAGGGGCAAAAATAATCTTAAAAGAACAAATAAAATTGACTGAACTCTCATTTTTAAAAGGATGACTTTTGTTTCAAACAATACAAAGTTAGTTAAAAATTAGTTTTAAAACAGTAAGAAATTTGTAACACTGCTGGAGAGATGTGTGTGTTTTTTTTTCAGAGAACACATTAATGAGCATAGTCTATCCTATTACAAGTGTTATGATACTGAATATATTTGTTTTGACAGTGCTTGCTAACGTCTAGTCTGGAAGGTGCTGGAATTAGGTACTCCTTGAGTTTAATCATAATGGTGATAGGTTAACAGTTTCTACGTGTGATAATTTTGCAGACTTCCACAGAATATAAAACCTCTGGTGACTAGAGTCCAAATATTTACCTAAGGCTCACACAGCACATACAAAACAATTGAATTGTTGTTAGACAATTTTTTACTGTTCATCTGGAGGAAGCAGGGTTAGTAGAGTTTGATAACGTTATCTTTCTCTCTTTTTGTGTTAGCTTATTTGTCATATGCACAAGAATATTCTGAATATAAAATGTTCTTAATAGAGAAAATTTAAGAGAAAATTGATTTTTCATTAAGATATTATATATTATTTACATTTGGAATTCGGATTGAAGTAGATCTTTAAAGAAACTTGAAAAAGTTTGTCTTCTATGTCTGCAGATCAGTATCTTCTGATAATTATATAGATTTTGAAATAAATCAGCCCCCAATCCTAAAAGTAACTTTTAGATAAACATGGTCAACTGAATACATGTGTTCATTTTTACTCTCTCATGAAAACACAGTAAAATGAAAGTCAAGGAATAAAAAAAGGCATAAACTCCATAAGGACAAAGGGAACATGAAAGTAGACATCAACAGAATTTTGGAAGCTGGATTGTTAGTGGGTGAGTGATAACTAACTTAGTAAAGAAAGCTGAATGCCTGACTGTGCAGCTACTTTCTACCTGCCACACCTGGCTAGCTGGGATAGCAAATAATAGCCAGTGGCTGTACAGATACTGGTGGTTCCAAGCAAGTGGTCAGCATGAAATTAGGGGGGACCAGAGCTGTCCTGAGATGATCTCATTGTAACACACGTATCTACATTTTTGAGCCTACAAATAACATTATAGATGCAGTATGCTATGTAAGCATGTTATGAATTATGTTTGATTATGGGAGTAGGATGATGGTATCTAAGGAAGAACTTCAGTGGCTCTGTTAATTCAGCAAGAGTAACTGTGGAAACATAACATCTGGACCTGCACTGTCCATTATGGTAGCCATTAGCCACATGTGTCTTTTGAGCACTTGAAATGTGGCTAGTCTGAATCGAGATGCAATGTAAGTATACAACTCTTCCTAGTTTTCAAGGACTTAGTATAAAAAAAAGACAATGTGACATCTCATTAACTTTTATATTAATTGCTTTTAAAAAATATCTCAGATATACTGATTAAATCAAATATATTACTAAAAATAATTTCACCAGTTTCTCTTTACTTTTCTAATGTAGATTTTAGAACATTTTAAATCAGGTATGTGGCTCCTGTTATTTTTCTTTATTTCGCCTCTGAATAGAGATAGTGATCCCTAAGATGGCTGGTGTGGTTCTCTGTTCTGTCTCTTACAGAGGCAGAAAGAACTCTAAATGGGGACCCCATCCATACTCTATAGTACATTTGAGTATCACCGAAAGTGCTACAAATATGTACTTTTGGCAAACTACAAAACTAATAGCATTGTGAGTTGTGAGTCTCTTAACTGAATAAAAGGTAATTGCCTACAGTTATCAATAGATCTCTTGCTAAAATTGTTAATTTTCTTGAATGTTACCCACCTGTCAATGCCTCTGTAGCACAATTCCTCCCTTGAATCTATGTGACTTATTTTTTGTACGTGATTATTGAATGCCAAAAGAGAAAACCTCACAGCTGAGCAGACAGGATTCCATAGAGGCACTGTTGCCAACCTGGCCTTGGATTCTCAAGCTTTTTAACAATCTTTCCAATGTTTCTGTGTTTTTCTAATCATTTCTTTTTTTTTTGGAGGGTCTCGTGTCGCCAGGTGAGTGCAGTGTGCAATCTCGGTCATGGCAATCCGCCTCCGTTAACCTTTCCTGCCTGACTACAGGCGCCCACCACCACGCCCGGCTAATTTTTTTTTTTTTGTATTTTTAGTAGAGACGGGGTTTCACCGTGGTCTCGATCTCCTGACCTCGTGATCCGCCCGCCTCGGCCTCCCAAAGTGCTGGGATTACAAGCGTGAGCCACCGCGCCTGGCCTCGTTTCTTTTTTTGAGACAGGGTTTCACTCTGCCACTTGGGCTGGAGTGCAGTGGCACAACCATGGCCCACTGTAGCTTTGACCTCATGGGTTCAAGCAGTCCTCCCACCTAAGCCCCCCAAGTAGCGGGGACTACAGGCTCATGTCACCATGCCTAGTTAATTAAAAAAATTTTTGTAGAAACAAGATCTCACTATGTTGCCCAGGCTGCACTTGAACTCCTGAGCTCAAGTGATCCTCCTATCTTGGCATCACAAAGTGCTGGGATTACCGGTGTAAGCCACCTTGCCCAGCCTCTAGTCATCTCTTTAACCTAGTCTTCATGGTGGCCATTAAAACCCTCTCTATTCTTCTCAAACCCTCTATCCTTTTTCTTAGCAGATGACCTTACTTTCTGCTTTACTGAGAAAATACTGTAGAAGGCATCAGAGAGGAATTCCCTTGTCTTTCAGCTACCATACCTGCAATCTTATCTCTACTCGTGTATTAGGGTTCTCTGGAGGGACAGAACTAAGGGAATACATATATGTATATATATATGTGTGTATATATATGTATATATATGTGTGTATATATATGTATATATAGGTGTGTGTATATATGTATATATACGTATATATGTATATATGTGTGTATATGTATATATGTATATATGTGTATATATATATATGTGAGTTTATTAAGTATGAACTTACATGATCACAAGGTCCCACAATAGGCCATCTGCAGGCTGAGAAGCAAGGAGAGCCAGTCCAAGTTCCAAAACTGGAGAACCTGGAGTCCGATATTCGAGGGCAGGAAGTATCTAGCACGGGAGAAAGATGCAGGCTGGGAGGCTAGGCCAGTCTCTCTTTTCACATTTTTCTCCCTGATTATATACTAGCTGCACTGGCAACTGATTAGATTGTGCTCACCCAGATTAAGGGTGGGTCTACCTTTCCCAGCCCACTGACTCAAATGTTAATCTCATTTTGCAACACCTTCACAGACACTCCCAGGATCAATACTTTGTATCCTTCAATTCAATCAAGTTGACACTCAGTATTAACCATCACAGTTCATAACCATTCCTTTACTTCTGTCAAATGTTAGGCACAATGATTCTCTTCTGTCTGAAGTTAATCTCTGATTCTGTATTCTTGCTCTTATCCCCTTAAGCTTCCTCAGAGGCTTCTTTTGGCATCTTCAGTTTCTTTCTCCCTCCTTGCTGGCTTTATCCCAACAGAACTTAAAGATGCACTGACCTCTGCCATCTTTAAAAATCCTCTCTTGATCCTTTGTCCTCCTATACTTACTACTAGGTCTTCTAACAGCTGAGCTTCTTGAGGAAATTGCCTACTTACTATTTCTATGTCATCACCTTCTGTTTACATCGTAATTCACAGCAGTAAAACTTCTCCCCAAGACTGCTTTTGCCAAAGCCAATAATTATATGTCTAAGATCCAAGGGGACAATTTTTAGTCTTAATCATATTTAACTCCTCAATAGCATTTGATACTAGTAGTCATTTTATCTTCTATGAAACACCTTTTCCCCCCAGGTTTTGGGAATCTCTATTCTTGCAGTTTTTTTTTCTTCTTAGTCTGCTTTGTGGCTCCTCCTTTTCTGCTTACGCATTAAATATTGTTTCTCCTCAAGACTCCTTCCCTGGGCTGTCTTCTCAGTTTACATACCCTCTATGGTAATTCATCTACTCTCACGTTTTCAGTTGCTCTGCATATGTGTTTTCAGCCTTAATCTCTGACCCAATTTCTATCTGCATGATGCACATACAATGGTACCTACACTACCACATCTGCTCCTTGTACTTTATCCTCTATCTCGGTGAATAACAACTCTATGAACCCCTGACCACAAGAAGGAAACCAGAAAGTTATCTACATTCCATTCACCTTGGTCCTTCTTCAATTTCCATTGTCAATTACTCAACAAATTCAGTTCATTTTATCACTTAACAGGTCTTAATTCTACTTACCTGTCTATATTCCAAATACAAAATGCCTCTATAATCTCTCGCCTAGTCTGTTCCAATAACCTCCTTACTGGTTACGCTTTCCTCAATCCTGATCCTATACATAAAACCTGTGGTAGTTAGTTTCCAAAGATGGCCCCTAATGAATCACATCTTCCAGGATTTATGCTCTTGTGTGGTTCCCTCCCATATTGAATCTGAGCTGACCTTGTCACTCACTCTAAGTAATATGGTAGAAGGGATGCTGTGCCAGTTCCAGGCCTCCGCCATATAGCAAAAGTTGAACACTTGATAGCTTTAATTTTTGCACCTAAAGTGCCTCATAGTCTCCAGCTCCCCTGCTGGAGGACTAGAAAGTGGAAAGAGTGTGCCTGAAACTAGATGGAGGAAGAGAAGGGCTCAGGCATCCCGGTACCCCAGGTGAATCTAGCCTTCTAGATGTCCCTGACAAGGTGCCGTATGTGTGAGAGAGCCATCTTTGATGTTCCACATCTGTAAAACCCCCAGATTACTTCAGCCCCAGGCAGCATCATGTGGAGTTATAGAACTGTCTAACTGAGCCTAATCAATCCACAGAATAATGACAAATAACAAAATGGTTGTTGTTTTAAACCACTAAACATTGTGGTGGTTTATTTCACAATAGGTAAAGCCAAAACTAAACCTCTCTCTGTTGTACTTACTACTCCGGTCTCACCTCTGACAGTTTACCTTTGACACTTTAAGATATACCTTCACTAAGCTGCTTGAAGTTCCCCGAATCCTCTCTGCCTTTTCTTCTAGGCTTTTTGCTCTCACTGTTAGAAACATTTTCTTTTCTTTTCTTTTTTTCAGACAGGGTCTCGCCTTGTCACCCAGGCTGGAGTACAGTGGTGCAATCACGACTCACTGTAGCCTTGAACTCCTGGGCTCAGGTGATCTGCCAACCTTAGCCTCCTAAGTATCTGGGACTACAGGCATGCACTACCATGCCTGGCTAACTTTTATTTGTAGAGACAGGGTCTCGCTATGTTGCCCAGAGTGGTTTTGAACTCCTGGCCTCAAGTGATCCTCCCGCCTAGGCCTCTCAAAGTGCTGGGAATGCAGGTGTGAGCTCCCACACCTGGCCTAGAAACATTTTCTTATTTAACATAACCCTTGCCCTACCAAAATTCCTACTCAGCTTTCAAATTTTTGCTTAGACATCCCTAAAATCCTAGGTGACTAATTTAATTGCATTGCTTATGTACTTTCATAGTAGCAAATATACTTGCTGGCAGAATAATGGTTGAGAATATATAGTTGAGCAGTGATCTTTTTGTAAGTTGCTTATTCTCTCTAAGCCTCTAGTTTCTTCATCAGTAAAATGAGGATAATCATATAAATTAACCCATAAGTTTGTTGGGAGTATGTAAGAATGTTCAAAAACAGTTAACTATCATTAAGCAAAGACATGGAATCAACCTAGGTGGCTATCAACAGTGGTATGTCTATACCATGGAATACTATGCAGCCATAAAAAAGAATGAAATCGGCCAGGTGTGGTGGCTCACGCCTGTAATCCCAGCACTTTGGGAGGCTGAAGCAGGCAGATCATGAGGTCAGGAGATCGAGACCATCCTGGCTGACATGGTGAAACCCGGTCTCTACTAAAAATACAAAAACTTAGCTGGGTGTGGTGGTGGGCACCTGTAGTCCCAGCTACTTGGGAGGCTGAGGCAGGAGAATGGCGTGAACCCGGGAGGCGGAGCTTGCAATGAGCCGAGACCGTGCCACTGCACTCCAGCCTGGGCGACACAGCAAGACTCTGTCTCAAAAATAAAAAAGAATGAAATCATGTCCTGTGCAGCAACACGGGTGCAGCTGGAGGCCATTATTCTAAGTGAATTAACACAGGAAGAGGAACCCAAATATTGTGTTCTCACTTACAAGTGGGAGCTAAACATGGCACAATAGACACTGAGGACTACTAGAGGTAGGAGGGAGGGAGAAAGGCAAGGGTTGAAAAACTGTTAGATACTATGCTCACTACCTGGGTGGATCATTTGTATCCCAGACCTCAGCATCACTCAATATACCCATGTAACAAACCTGCACATATACCGCTTGAATCTAAAATAAAAGTTGAAATTTTAAAAACCCAAAAACTGTTAATGATTATTAATGTTGTGAAAACATTATCACAGCCCAGGTGCAGTGGCTCATGCCTGTAATCCCAGCACTTTGGGAGGCTGAGGCAGGAGGATTTCTTGAGGCCGGGAGTTTGGGACCAACCTGGGCAACAACATAGTGAGATTTAGTCTCTACAAAAAATAAGCAAAAGTTTCTGGGCATGGTGGTGCCTGCTATAGTCCTAGCTGCTCAGGAGGCTGAGGTGGGAGAATTGCTTGAGTTTAGGAGGTTGAGGCTGCAGTAAGCTGAGATTGTGCCATTGCACTCCAGCCTGGGCAACAGAGCAAGACCCTGTCTCAAAAAGCGACAACAAAAACATTACCTTAAATGTCTGTTTATCACTTTAGAGTCTAGCAAAGTGCCTGCAACATAATGTGCTATATGGAATGTCAGTGAGTCCAGGTGCAGTGGCTCATGCCTATAATCCCACCACTCTGGGAGGCTGTGATGGGAGGATTGCTTGAAGCCAGGAGTTCAAGACCAGCCTGGGCAATGTAGTGAGACCCCATATCCATAAAAATATTTTAAAAAATCAGCTAAGTGTGGTGTGTGTGCTCATAGTCCTAGCTATTCAGGAGACTGAAATGGGGGGATTGCTTAAGCCCGGAAGTTCAGAGTTGCAGTGAGCTGTGATTATGCCACTGCACTCCAGCCTGGGTGACAGAGCAAAACCTGTTCTCAAAAAAAAAAAAAAAAAAATTACTAAATGGATGAATGAATTCAGATTATTCGCATTTCATCATATCAATCCAAATAAAAGCCTAACTTCATGCCTTTTTAAATTCTTTTTTTATTTTAGTGAACTATATGTAAATACAGATTTGTCATTTTAGCCTTTTTTTTTTTTTTTTTTTTTTGAGACGAAGTCTCACTCTGCTATCCAGGTTGGAGTGCAGTGGTGCAATCTTGGCTCACTGCAACCTCCGCCCCTGGGTTCAAGTGATTCTCCGGCCTCAGCCTCCTGAGTAGCTGGGACTACAGGTGCACACCATTATGCCTGGGTAATTTTTGTATTTTTAGTAGAGACGGGGTTTCACCATGTTGGCTAGGCTTGTCTCGAACTTCTGACCTCAGGTGATCCGCCCACGCTGGCCTCCCCAAGTGCTGGGATTACAGACGTGAGCCACTGTGCCTGGCCCGTTTTAGCCATCTTAAGTGTACAATTTAGTTGTGTTAATTACATTCACAATATTGTGCCACCATCACCGTTTCCAAATTTTTTTTCATTATTCCAAACAGAACCTCTGTGTCATTAAACAATAAACTGTAATTTTCCCCTTCCTCCAGAGTCTAGAAACCTTTAATATACTTTCCTTTTCTGTGAATTCACCTATTTTAGATTCTCATGTAAGTGAAATCATACAATATTTATCCCTTCGTTTGGCTTATTTCACTTAGCATAATGTCTTCAAGATTCGTTCTTGTGGCATGTGTCAGAATTTTCTTCCTTTTAAGGCTGAATATTCTATTGTATACATATATATTTTTTGTTTATTTATCCTTTGTTGGACACTTGGGTTGTGTCTTCCTTTTAGCTGTTGCGAATAATGCTGGTGTGAACATGGGTGTACAAATGTCTGTTCAAGCCTCTGCTTTGAATTCTTTTGGGTATATACCCAAAAGTGGAATTGCTGGAATATGTGGTAATTCTATTTTTAGTTTTTTGAGGGACCATCGTATTTTCCATAGCAGCTGTACCATTTTACATTCCCCCCACCCCAGCAATGCACAAGTGTTCCTGTTTCTCCACGTCCTTGCTAACACTTGTTTTTTTCCTTTTAATAATAGTCATCCTAATGGGTAGGAAGTGGTATCTCATTGTGATTTTGACTTGCATCTTCCTAATATTGGTAATGGTGAGCATCTTTTCATGTGCCTGTTGGCCATGTGTATATTTTCTTTGGAGAAATGTTTATTTAAAGTCCTGTGTCCATTTTAAAAATCAGATTGTTTGTTTTTATGTTGTTGAATTGTAGGAATTCTGTATCTGTACAAGATATTAAGTCCTTATCAGATATATGATTTGGAAATATTTTCTCCCATTCTGTTGGTTGCTGTTTCACTCTGCTGAGAGTATATTTTGAGGTAGTTCAATTTATCTATTTGTTTGTTTTGTTGGCTGTGCTTTTGGTATCATATCCAATAAATTATTGCTGAATTCAGTGTCATGATGATTTCTCCCTATTTTTTGTCTAAGAGTTTTGTAATTTTAGGTCTTATATTTAGGTCTTTGATCCATTTTGAGTTAATTTTTGTATGTGGTGTAAAGTAAGAGAACTTCATTCTTTTGCATGTGGATATCCAGCTTTTCCAGCACCATTTGTTGAAAAAGACTGTCTTTTCCCAATTGAATGGTCTTGGCATCCTTGTCAAAAATCATTTGACAATGTACTCTAAGGTTTATTTCTAGGCTGTCTATTGCGTTGGTCTTTATGTATGTCTTTATGCCAGTACTATACTTTTCCATTATTTGTAGCATTTAAAAAAATAAATTTTATTGTGTATATTTAAGGCATATTTGTAGCTTTTGAAATCAGAATGTGCAAGTCCTCCAACTTTGTCATTTTTTTTCAAGATTGTTTTTGCTCTTCTGGAACCCTTGGAATTTCATATAAATTTTAGGATGGACTTTTCTATTTCTGCAAAAAATGCTATTGGGTCTTTAAATTGAATCTGTGTATTGCTTTGGGTGGTATTATCTTAGCAGTATTAAGTCTTCCAACTCATTAACATTGGATGTCTTTCCATTTATTTATGTTTTCCTTAATTTCTTTCAGCAAAATTTTGTGGTTTTCAGTGTACAGGTCTTGTACCTCCTTTGCTAAATTGATTCCCCAGTATTTTATTTTTTTAAACCAAATTTTAATTATGGTAAAATACATATAACATTAACCATCTTAGCCATTTTTTAAGTGTGCAGTTCAGTTTAAGTATTCACGTTGTTGTACAACCAATCTCCAGAACTCCTTTCATCTGTCAAAACAAACTCTGTATCTATGAAACAACCACTCTCCATTTTCCTCCCCCAGCCTGTGGCACACACCCTTCTACTTCCTGTCTCTAGGAATTTGAATCTTCTAATTACCTCGTATAAGTGGCACCATACAATATTTGTCTTTGTGTGACTGGCTTATTTCACTTAGCATAATGTCCTCAAGGTTCATCTATGTTGTAGCATGTGTCAGAATTTTATTCCTTTTTTTTTCTTTTTTTTTTTTTGAGGTGGAGTCTTGCTCTGTCGCCCAGGCTGGAATGCAGTGGTGCGATCTCGGCTCACTGCAAGCTCCGCCTCCTGGGTTCACGCCATTCTTCTGCCTCAGCCTCCCAAGTAGCTAGGACTACAGGTACCCGCCACCATGCCCAGCTAATTTTTTTTTTTTTTTGTATTTTTAGTAGAGACAGGGTTTCACCATGTTAGCCAGGATGGTCTTGATCTCCTGACCTCGTGATCCGCCTGCCTTGGCCTCCCAAAGTGCTGGGATTACAGGTGTGAGCCACTGTGCCCAGCCGAATTTTATTCCTTTTTAAAGCTGAATAATATTCTATTGTGTGGGTATATATATATGATATATATATGAGATAAACAATATATGTATCACTGGTAGATGACACTTGGGTTGCCTGCACTTTTTAGCTATTCTGAATAATCCTGCTCTGAACATGAGTGTACAAATGTATTAGTTCACTAGGAGCAGCATAACAAAATGCCACAGTCTGGGTGGCTTAAACAACAGCAATTAATTTTCTCACAGTTCTAGAGGCTAGAAGTCTGAGATCAAGGTGTTGTCGGGGTCAGTTTTTCCTGAGGCCTGTCTCCTTGGCTTGCAGATGGTCATCTTCTCACTATGTGGACACATCTCTGGTGTCTGTCTCTTCTTCTTATAAGGTCACCAGTCATATTGGATTAAGTCCCATCCATGTGACCTCATTTAACCTTGATTACCTTTTTAAATGTATTGTCTCCAAATATAGAGACACATTCTGAGGTGTACTGAGGGTTAGGACTTCAACATGTAAATTTTGAGGAGGACACAATTTAGTGTATAACAACAAATATCTGTTTGAGATTCTGCTTTAATTCTTTTGTGTACATACCCAGAAGGAGAATTTCTGGTTCATATGGTAATTTAATTTTTAATTTTTTGAGGAACCACTGTACTGTTATCTAGAGCAGCTATACCATTTTACATTCCCACCAACAGTGTACAGGGGTTTCAATTTCTACACATCCTGAGCAACACTTACTGTTTTCTGTTTTTTAAATAATGGTCTTCCTAATGGTTGCATTTTATTCTTTTTGATAATGTTATAAATGAAATTGTTTTCTTCTTTCTTGTATTGTTTCCTCCTAATCTGTAGAAATACAGCTGATTTTTTTGTGTATTGATCTTGTATCCTGTAACTTTGCATGATTTGTTTATTAGCTCTGACAGGTTGAAAACTTTTTTTTTTTTTTAAGAGATGGGGTCTCACTATGTTGCCCAGGCTGACCTTGAACTCTTGGTTTCAAGTGATCCTCTCACCTTGGCCATCCAAAGTATTGGCATTACAGGCATGAGCCACCATGCCTGGGTTTTACGTGGATCTTTTAGGGTTTTTTCTACATAGAAGATGATATGGTTAGGCTTTGTGTCTCCACCCAAGTTTCATTTTGAATTGTAATCCCCACAATCCCCATATTTCAAGGGAGAAACCAGGTGAAGGTTAGTGAATCATGGGGACAGTTTCCCCCATGCTGTTCTGGAGATAGTGGGTGAGTTCTGATAAGATCTGATGGTTTTATAAGGGGCTCTTCCCGGTTCTCTAGGCACTCCTCCTTCTTGCCACCTTGTGAAGAAGGTGCCTTGTTTCCCCTTTGCCTTCTGCCATGATTGTAAGTTTCCTGACACTTCCCCAGCCATGCTGAACTGTGAGTCAATTAAACCTCTTTCTTCTATAGATTACTCAGTCTCAGGCAGTTCTTTGTAGCAGTGTGAAAACAGACTAATATAGAAGATCATTTCATCTGCAAACAGAGATAGTTTTACTTCTTCCTTTCCAATTTGAATGCCTGTAATTTTCTTTTTCCTCCCTAATTGCTCTGGCTAGAAATCCAGTACTTTTTGAATAGAAGTGACAAAAGCAGGCACCCCTGACTTGTTCCTGATCTTACAGGAAATCAAGACTATTTTTTTCTATAAAGTAAAAATTTCCATCTGTGGAGCAAGTCTTTCATATTTGGGATACACTTCTCATTAGCTTGGTTTGAATGAGGAAACACAAGAGCTTATTAAGCACAAGAGGGAAAAGTATGGGATGGAAAGAGTCCTTCGAAGCTGATTAGTAGGTATAGGAGAACCTCACTAGGCTTGACAAAATGTTGTTTTGTCAAGGGGTCAGGGACATCCGAGACTCACCCCACCACTAGGAGGCGGTCACTAGCTATTTCAGGGCTAGTTTCTGAAAGTGTGAGCAGCATTCTATGAGTTACTAGCAACTATAATGGATGTTCATAGGATATGACAGATATTTTTGTAAATTAGGAATAAACATGAAGTAGAAAATAATAATTTCCTGTGTGCTTGGCTTCATCGATATGGGGTCCATGTAATTTACCATCCATACTTTAAGAGTGAAAGGGGGTACTATTAATGATCATTCCTGAAAAGCATGTATAAACTGACTGTCCCAGGCAAACCGGGACACAGGATATCCTATTTGTAGAGTTATTCACATTCTTAGATGGCAATTGTAGTTAGCATTTAATCTTGGGAATGTTTAGTCATGATGGCACGTTAATTTCTGTTAATAATTAGCTACTAACACAATCTAGAGGTGGATTCATAAGGTTGAGACATTTAATATAAATAGCTTCAGTTCACACATGAACATAGAAAATAAAGGATAATTTGTGAAGAATGTAGTGACTTCTGTTACAGTTGCCTCCGCTATTGCATGCAACTAAATTTATGCTCAAAGCTATACTGCCCTTTAGGCAATTTCTTTGCCTATTAGACTGAGTCAGAGTAATCCTGTGGTAATGCAACTTTCAGTAATGATTGGTGATGAATTTATAGCTCATTTTTGCTTACTGTTATTTTCTGAGAGTTTATAACAGTATCTATGAGCCATTTGACTCATAACTGGATTTGTTTTCTGTAAGTAGTATGTCTTCCTTTTAGAATAGCCTCCCTCATGGATGTATGTGTTATTTATATATAGGGCTATAATCTTTGATATCAACCTAAAAGTTTAGGAATTTCTGTCATAACATATTGGTAAACAATCATGATTCTGTGGTCCATAACCTTTCTTAAATCTTAAAAGATGATTGATTTATCATGTTTTTAGTTTCTGCAGTCCCCCTGGCAAGAGTAAAGCTTTTCATTGTTTTAACATTTGAATGGAAAGTCATATTCGCCTTCTTTGGCTGCTTTGCCTGCCCTTCTTTTGGTTTCCTAACCTGTGGGTGTTGCGCAAGGCCCTGTTTTCTACCTCTTTCCTTCGCCATGTTCATTCTCTTCATGAGCTCATTCATTCTGGTGAAAGATTCAGCTATTACTTCTATGTTGACTTTTAAAGCTGTCTGTTCAGACTGATTATCTCATTTCATCAAATCTAAAGTTTAATTCATTTTTGTGTGTCAGACTCCTTTCCCCAACTACCCAAGGTCATTTATATCTGTCTTTCTCTCCATAAGTCTGTCTGTCATATATATTACTATCAGTAATATAATTTAAATTTAAATTTTAAAAATATAATATAAAGAGGTTTGACTCCCAGTAAGTAATTCATCTTTATTACTTTCCCTAGAAGTTTATAGGGGCTTCATTTTGTCCATTGCTTTAAGTTCAGGCTCCTGTGCTTTCAAGGTTTCATTATCTAGTTCGGTCATCTCTCTCTCACTGGTCCCTCCCAGGATCTAACCTTACCCTTCCCCTAACCCCTTGGTATTAGGCGGGTCTCCTCTTTGTCATGGTGAACACACCTTGCTGATGCTGTCCATTTAATTCTAGAATGCACAGCTGAAGGAATTATGAACATTTATTTCACAAATGTTTAGAAAGTGACTGACGTGTAATTCTTTGTTTTTCCTATTGCCTGTTTTCTTTACCACCCTGTAAGTTCCATGAAGGCAGGCAGACCTATGTTATACCTGTTTATGTGTGCTCCAGTGTAATCAAATGCTAGACACATAGAAATGGCTTGCTGATAAGTTGTTTTATTTTAAACATACAGTATCTTCCAATACATACCTCAACCATATCATTTTTGTGGATCAATTTAATTTAATCAGGTTTTTGGTCAGTCATAAGTTGTCCTAATTCAAATCCTCACCTTTAGGGAACCAAAGCTTATAGAATAGTGATTCTCAATCTCAATGGAATGAACAACCCCCTTTTTAAAATTAAATACTTTGTAACATCACTTTATTATCCTGAAAAAAATGTAGGGACAATACAACCTATTTATATCTCTAATATAAAAATAAAATAGAATGCCTGAAATCACACTAAGAAGCAATAAAGGAAACTGTTTTATAATAAAATATCAGATATTTCTATATATAAATGCTTAGGCATGACCACACTGGAAGTCCCAATGAAGTAGTCAGATGTTTGTACACAGAATCACCATGAAATAGACAACTATGTATACAAACTGATTGAGGTAAGTTGTATTGATGTTTAAAATATAATGAGTATAATGAGTAGTGTTTCTTTCAGTAGTGTGATTTTCTGAAATGGTGAATAACTACAAAGTTCCAAACTTTTCATTCCTGAAAAATTCAGCACATATCAATACTGTACAAGAATATATTGTGTTTATATGTAACATGGAGAGTCTAAGCTCACATAATTATAAACACGTTTTTCCCTTATATGACCATCCATCAGGAGTTGAAAGTGATGAGACTATTCTTTGTTCTGTGTAACTGTCCCACTTCCTGCCCACTTGCTTACTGCTCATTAAATATCAGTAGCAACTGATAATTGTGATTGTAACAGCCAAAAATGCCCCTACCAGATTTCTTTTTTTTTTTTTTTGTTGAGACAGAGTCTTGCTCTGTCACTCAGGCTGGAGTGCAGTGGTGTGATCTCAGCTCACTGCAAGCTCCGCCTCCTGGGTTCATGCCATTCTCCTGCCTCAGCCTCTGGAGTAGCTGGGACTACAGGTGCCTGCCACCACGCCCGGCTAATTTTTTGTATTTTTAATAGAGACACAGTTTCACCATGTTAGCCAGGATGGTCTCGATCTCCTGACCTTGTGATCCTCCTGCCTCGACCTCCCAAAGTGCTGGGATTTCAGGCGTGAGCCACTGTGCCCGGCCTGTATTTTTTTATTATTATTTTGTTGTTGTTGTTGTTGAGACAGGGTCTCACTCTGTTGCCCAGGCTGGAGTGCAGTGGTGTGATTATGGCTCACTGCAGCCTTGACCTCCCAAGCCCAAGCGATCCTCTGAGTAGCTGGGACTACAGGCGCATGACACCATGCCTGGCTAATTTTTATATTTTTTGGAGACAGGGTTTTGTCATGTTGCCCAGGCTGATCTCAAACTCATGGGCTCAAGTGATCTGTCTGCCTCAGCCTCTCAAAGTGCTGGGATTTCAGGCGTGAACCACGATGCCTGGCTCCTCACCAAATTTCTTTCTTTTTTTTTTTTTAAATTTCATTTTATAGAGATGGGGTTTCACCATGTTGCCCAGGCTAGTCTCGAACTCCTGGGCTCAAGTGATCTGCCCACCTTGGCCTCCCAAAGTGCTGGGATTACAGGCTTGAGCCACTGTGCCCAGCCATCACCACCAAATTTTTAAGACAAAAAAATTTTATTTTCCATAGGAAATAAATCCCTTTTCTTAGGGGATGCTGCCCCATTGAGAATAATTTTAAAAATGATTTTGATTTTCAGATGAAATGAGGACTTCCCAAATTGTGTTTTGTGATGAACTAGTTTTTGACATGTTAACAGAATATCCATGGGGGGCAGGGAATAGTCTAAGATTGAATTAAAATAGTTTTCTTTTTCTCCAATTTGCATGATTTTTCATAGCCTTTAATGTGTCAATGAATATTTTTCAATTTACTAGAGGAAGATGCATTATTTCCCCAAAGGATTTCATTGTGGAGTCCTTTGGAAATTGCTGAACTCACTTGTTTAAAATATAACCCCTGTAGGCATATAAGATTCTGTGAGTTGCACTTTGAAGATAAAGACAAGAATGTCTGTAATGTGTTCCATTTACAGTAGGATCTAGGCAGCCTTTGGTCATCTAGAGAACTTTGAGTTGCATATGTCTTGCTATTATTTGTAAGCATGTCTATTCTACCAGAATGTTATGGAATAATTCAACCCTGAGCTGTGAAATTTAATAAACCTAGGAAAAGTTATGAAAAATATTATGGAAAACTAATATGCACAACTGTATTGTATATCAACCTAAAAGTGGCAGGAAGATGGAGTGGCCAAAATAAGTAAACCCCAGGTTTCCTATGTTGATAATACTGGTAAAATTTTTCTTCTGTTAATAGTTCAAATAATTTTCATAACGAGATTATATGCAAATTAGAGGAGACAGCATTCAATGAAAAATATATGAATGCATCTCTAAAACTGTACTAAAATGGACATAGAAATAAATTAGATTCTTTGGAGAAATCTGAAGGAAAATTGATGATCAGATAGAAATGTCAATGAAACATACAAAAGAACACAAAGAAAACAAATCAATGAAATATGTGGAAACCATTATATTTTTAAAATTTTAGATTCAGGAGGTACATGTGCAGGTTTATTTTGTGGATATATTGAGTGATGCTGAGGTTTGGGCTTCTGATGATCCCATTGCCCAAGTATTGAGCATACTACCTGATAGGCAGTTTTTCAGCCCTTGTTCCTTTCCCTCCCTCCCCACTTTTGGAGTCCACAATGTCTGTTGTTCCTATCTTTGTGTCCATGTGTACCCAGTGTTTAGCTCCCACTTACAAGTAAGAACATGCCTTATTTGGCTTTTTTTCTGTGTTAGTCCTCTTAACATAATGGCCTCCAGTTGCATCCATGTTGCTGCGAAGGACATGATTTCATTCTTTTTCATGACTGCATAGCATTCCATGGTGTATATGTACCACATTTTCTTTATCCAGGCCACCATTGATAGGCACTTGGGTTGATTCCATGTCTTTGCTATTTTGAATAGTGTTGTGATAAACATGTGAGTGCAGGTATCTTTTTGGTAGAACGATCTATTTTCCTTTGGATATATATCCAGTAATGGAATTGTTGGGTTGAATGGTAATTCTATTTTTAGTTCTTTGAGAAATCTCCAAACTGTTTTCCACAGGGGCTGAACTATTAATAATTTGCATTCCTGCCACAGGAATTTCTTCTCAACCTCACCAATATCTGGTATTTTTCATTTATTTATTTATTTTGAGACGGAGTCTCGCTCTGTCGCCCAGACTGGAGTGCAGTGGCACAATATCGGTTCACTGCAACCTCTGCCTCCTGGGTTCAAGCGATTCTTTTGCCTCAGCCTTTTGAGTAGCTGGGACTACAGGCATCCGCCACCATACCTGGCTAATTTCTGTATTTTTAGTAGAGACGGGGGTTTCACCATATTGGCCAGGCTGGTCTCGAACTCCTGACCTCATGATCCACCCACCTCGGCCTCCCAAAATGCTAGGATTACAGGTGTGAGCCACTGTACCTGGCCTATCTGTTATTTAAAAATTTTTTCATAATAGCCATTCTGACTTGTGGTATCTCATTGTGGTTATGATTTGCATCTCTCTGATGATTAGTGATGTCGAACATTTTTTATATGTTTGTTGGCTGCTGTATGTCTTCTTTTGAGAAGTGTCTATATCCTTTGCCCATTTTTTAATGGGATTTTTGTTTTTCTCTTATTGATTTAAGTTCCTTATAGACTCTGGATATTAGTCTGTTGTTGGATCCATAGTTTGCAAATATTTTCTCCCATTCTGTAGGTTGTCTGTTTACTCTGTTCATAGTTTCGTTTGCTGTGCAGAAGCTCTTGTTTAATTAGATCTCATTCGTCAACTTTTGCTTTTGCATGTGCCTGTCCAATTAGCAGGTAGACACATGTAGGTAGAGGATCCACAGAGGAAGAAGAGACCTTGTGCGAGGCAAAACTGGAGATGTAAAGTAAAAAGATGGGAAGGAGTGCTGAAAGGGGTGTCTTGTACCCAGACTCCCAGGGATCCAGCTAGGGTGGCAGCTGTCAGAGGTTGTAATGGGGACTGATGGGGTAACTGCGTAGAAGGGGAGGTTCGATTTTCATGGTGTATGAGAAAACGTTGAGTATCTATGAGCAAACTTTCACTGTTATTTTTGGGGCTGGGTATAAGTAAACAAGAAGAGGGCCTGGGAGGAGAGTCTGATGAGCAAGGGGAAGGTAGCTTAGCCAAGGATGGAGTGAAATACAGGGTAAGTGTCTTCCTAAGCAATAATTACTGCTGATGTTTTTAAGTTTGTCAGTATTGATAGAGGGCTTGTCTGTAATATGGAGCTGGAAGGCTCCAATTGTTTCAGTGATGTGTGTAGTTGGGCTTTGGAGATGAAGAGTAAAGGAACATTGAGAAGGTGAAAGATTACCTAGGGGAATTCCAGTGGGTCTTTGCCGAGAGATACATAAAGGAGTAGCCACAGGAATAGTAGTTTGTGTTGTGAGAGATCCAAATATGGGGGAAGTAGAGTTAATATAAGGAGAAAGGTTTTTAAAATAAGTGTGAAGGAGGGCGGCAGCTTGCTGCTGTGAAATGTCTGGGGAAGTCTTGCTGGACCTGTCTAGAAAGTAAATGAGTTCTTCGGGAGGGTAAAGGTGAGGGCTGTTAAAGGAAGTTCAGAGGTGTAGGGAGACAGGAGATGTTGCCCAGTCTGTCTGTAAGGCAGGGACAGCTGTGTAGGCACTGGAAGAAAGGGAAATGCAAAGCCAGCAGTTGTTCGCTAAGGAGGGATTAGAAGTGGCTAGGAGAGAATGGGTAAGGTTGATAGTGTGGTGGAGATAGCTGGGGAGAGGTCGAGGGTGGCATAAGAATGGGAATGAGAATAAGAGTGAGTATAAAAGTAAAGAATAGAACTTCATCAGGGTGGAAGTATTGGAGGGTGCCCTGCCAGCAAAGATTATCTATCCACTCTAAGAGGGAGTTAAGAGTGGCAGTTTGGGGATAGCACCAAGAGATATTAGCTGTGATGGCTTGAAGAAACAGTGTAAACTGGTGGTGTAAACAAGAGTAGGGCATTTATAAGCAGTTGAGAATGGAGAATAGGAGTATGACCAGACAGAAGATAGTAGGGATGACTAGTTTTTTGGGGCTCAGCCTAAGTGGTGGGGTGACTTTGTAAAGCCCTGTTGCAAAAAGTAGGGTAAGGACGAACAGACCTAATAGAATGAAGGGATGTATTAGGCTCATAAGGGTTATTACTGTTCTTCAGAAATACGAGTGAGTTTAAGGGAAGTAGGGGAGAGTACTTGCGGCTTCCAGGAGGAAGAGGAGGGATTAGGCTGGCTGTCTGATGGACACAGCTTTATTCTGGAACGGTGAACCCAGTGAGGAGGATCCTGCAGGTGGACGGCAGTTGGGGTACTATAGATGACTAAGTAGGGTCTGGTCCATCGAGGTTGTAGAGTTTGAGGGGTCAGATTCTTAAGAACTGATCATCCAGCTAGGGTGTCTTCATATGGCTGGGGATCTGGAGTAGGCAAGAGTAGATAAGCAGCCTGGCGAATTTCCTGTCTAGCCTGCTGGAGGACTGAAAGATAGTCACCTAGAGGGCTGGTGTCTGGGATGAGGTTGGGGCCAAGCAAGAAAGTGCGTCCATATAAAAGTTCAAATGGACTGTACCCTGTAGCATCTCAAGGACAGGCTCTAATTCTGAGAAGAGCAAGAGGTAAAAGTACTGTCCAATCCTTTTTAAATTGGAGGCTGAGCTTGGTGAGGTGTACCTTTAAAAGACCATTAGTCCGTTCTACCTTTCCTAAAGATTGAGGATGGTAAGGTATATGAAGCTTCCACTGAATACTAAGAGCCTGAGAAACTGCTTGGATGATTTGACTAGTAAAGGCTGGTCCGTTTTCAGACTGTATAGAGGTGGGAAGGCCAAACTGAGGAATTACGTCTGACAGAAGGGAAGAAATGACCGCGGTGGCCTTCTCAGACCCTGTGGGGAAGGCCTCTACTCATCCGGTGAAAGTGTCTACTGAGACTAAGAGCTATTTTAGTTTTCTGACTCGAGGCATGTGAGTAAAGTCAATTTGCCAGTCCTGGGCAGGGGCAAATCCCCGAGCTTGACATGTAGGAAAGGGAGGAGGCCTGAACAATCCCTGAGGGGTAGTAGAATAGAAGATGGAACACTGAGAAGTGATCTCCTTGAGGATAGATTTCCATGATGGAAAGGAAATGAGAGGTTCTAAGAGACGGGGTAGCGGCTTGTAACCTACATGGAAGAGGTTATGAAATGACGACAGAATAGAATGGGCCTGTGAGGCTGGAGGGAGATATTTTCCTTGGTCTAAGAACCATTTGCCTTGTGTGGGAAGAGATTGATAGGTGGAAGTTTCAGCAGGAGAGTAGGTGGGAGTGACCGAAGTGAAGGAGAAAAACTGGCCGTGAGGGACAGAAGTTGGAGAGCTAGCTGCTTGTCTAGCCACCTTATCAGCATGAGCGTTGCTGTGAGAGACAGAACTTGGAAAGCTAGCTGCTTATCTAGCCACCTTATCAGCATAAACGTTGCCTAGAGCAAAGGGATCTGACACCTTTTGATGGCCCTTGCAGTGAATGACCCCAGCTTCCTTTGGAAGAAAAGTGGCCTTGAGCAGAGTTTTTATTAAAGAGGCATTAATGATGGAGGACCCTTGTGTAGTGAGGAAACCCCTTTCAGCCCATATGACTGCATGGTGGTGCAGAATATGAAAGGCATATTTAGAATCAGTATAGATATTGACACATAGTCCTTTTGCAAGAGAGAGGGCTTGAGTTAAGGCAACTAGTTCGGCTTGCTGAGAGGTAGTGGAGGGGGGCAGAGCGGTAGCCTCAATGATAGATGTGGAAGATACTATAGCATAGCCTGCCTTTGCTGGTGAGTGGTGATTAGGCCTGATGGGACTGCCATCAATAAACCAAGTATGATCAGGGTGAGAAACAGGGAAGAAGGAAATATGGGGAAATGGGGTGAACGTCAGGTGGATCAGAGAGATGCAGTCCTGAGGGTCAGGTGTGGTATCCAGAATAATGTGGGAGGCCGGATTGAAGTCCGGGCCAGTAACAATGGTAATTGTGGGAGACTCAACAAAGAGTGAGTATAGCTGAAGGAGCCGGGGAGCAGAAGGTATATGTGTCAGGTGTGAGGAAGAAAATAGATTTTGGAAATTATGAGAGCTGTAGAGAGTGAGTTGGGCATAGTTTGTGATTTTGAGGGCCTCTAAAAGAATTAGGGCAGCAGCAGCGGCTGCATGGAGACATGATGGCCAGCCTAAAACAGTAAGGTCAAGTTGTTTGGACAAAAAGGCTACAGGACGCGATCCTGGTCCTTGTGTAAGAATTCCGACTGCATAGCCCTGCACTTCGGCTGTGTGTAATGAAAAGGGTTGGGATGAGTCAGGGAGAGCTAGAGTGGGGGCAGTCTCTAAAGCTGTCTTTAAGGAATGGAAAGAAGAGTGGGGAAAGGATTTAGGATCTATGGGGTCAGCTAGGTTTCCTTTTGTGGGTTTATATAATGGTTTTGTTAGGATGGCAAAACCAGGTATCCAAAGGCGAAAGTATCCAACCATGCCCAGGAAGGAAAGGAGTTGTTGTTTTGTAGAAGGGATTGGGGTTTGAGAGATTAGTCAGACACGATCGGCAGGGAGAGCACGTGTATTTTTATGAAGAATTATACTGAGGTAGGTAAAGGATGGAGAAGAAATTTGACCTTTGGAGGGGGATACCCAATATCCTTTGGAGAATAAATGCTGAAGGAGCAGAAGTGTGTCTTGTTGAGAAGATTCAAAGGAGGGGCTACAAAGAAGAAGGTAATCAATATATTGAATAAGGTGAGAAGCGGAGGGGTGGAAAGAAAGATCATGAGAAAGAGCTTGGCTGAAGTAATGAGGGCTGTCCCTGAAACCTTGCGGCAGTACAGCCTAGGTAAGCTGCTGGGACTGACGGGTGTCAGGGTCAGTCCAGGTGAAAGCAAAGAGAGGCTGGGACGAGGGGTGCAGGGGAATAGTGAAAAAAGCATCTTTAAGATCAAGAACGGAATAGTGAGTTGTGGAGGAAGGTATTGGGGACAAAAGAGTGTACGGGTTGGGCACCACAGGGTGGATAGGCAAAACAATTTGGTTGATAAGGCACAGATCCTAAACTAATCTGTAAGACTTGTCTGGTTTTTGGACAGGTAAAATGAGGGAACTGTAAGGAGAGTTTATAGGTTTTAGAAGCCCATGCTGTAGCAGGCGAGTAATAACAGGCTTTAATCCTTTTAAAGCGTGCTGTGGGATGGGATATTGGTGTTGAGCGGGGTAAGAGTGATTAGGTTTTAATGGGATGGTAATGGGCATGTGATCGGTTGCTAGGGAAGGAGTAGAGATGTCCCATACTTGTGGGTTAAGGTGGGGGGATATGAAAGGAAGATGTGAAAGAGGCTCTGGGTTGGGGAGAAGGGCAGCAATGAGATGTGGCTGTAGTCCAGGAATAGTCAGGGAAGCAGATAATTTGGTTAAAATGTCTCAGCCTAATAAGGGAACTGGGCATGTGGGGATAACTAAAAAAGAGTGCATAAAAGAGGGTTGTCCAAGTTGGCACCAGAGTGGGGGAGTTTTCAGGGGTTTTGAAGCTTGGCCGTCAATACCCACAACAGTTATTGGGGCGAGGGAAACAGGCCCTTGAAAAGAAGGCAACGTGGAGTGGGTAGCGCCCGTATCGATTAAACGGGATGGACTTACCCTCCAATGTGAGAGTTACCCGAAGCTTGGCATCCGTGATGGTCCAGGGGGCTTCTGAGGCGATTGGGCAGCGTCAGTCTTCAGTCGCTAAGCCGAGCAGATCTGGGAAGGAGTCAGTCAGAAAGCCTCGGGCTAGAGCTTTAGGGGCTCTAGGAGTAGCTGCTGGGTAAGCTGGGCAGTCTGATTTCCAATAGGTCCCTGCACAGATGGGACATGGCTTGGGAGGAATGCCAGGCTGTGGGCATTCCGTGGCCCAATGGCCAGATTTGTGGCACTTGAAGCAAGATCCTGATGGAGGAAGTCTTGTAGGAATGCTTGACTGCCGCGGCTTAGGCATTTTGAAGTTCTCGTATGCTGGAGGTGTGTCTGGGTTTTGTCTCACAGCAGAGGCAAGTAATTGCAACTCAGAAATGCATTGCCGTCTGGCTGCTTCCTCTCTATTATTGTACACCTTGAAGGTGAGGTTGATTAATTCCTGTTGTGGGGTTTGAGGGCCAGATTCTAATTTTTGAAGTTTTTTCCTAATGTCAGGAGTGGATTGGGTGATAAAATGCATATTAAGAATCAGGCGGCCTTCTGGCCCTTCTGGGTCTAGGGCGGTATAGCGTCTAAGGGTTGCTGCTAAGCAGGCCATGAACTGGGCTGGGTTTTCATCTTTACCTTGGGTCGTTTCTTTAAGTTTGTCATAATTAACAGCCTTGTAAGCTGCCTTTTTAAGCCCTTCAACTAGGCAGGAAACCATGTAATCTCGCTTAGCTATACCTGGGGAATTTGCCTGGTAGTTCCACTGGAGATCCTCTCGGGGAACTGCTCTAATGCCTTCCTGGAGGTCTGGCTCATGAAGCCGGTGGTTATCAGCATGAGATTGGTCTAGAGAAAAAACTCTTTCCTGTTCATCTGGGGAAGGGTAGAAGTCAGGATGACATTTAAGTCACTCCAGGTTCAATTGTATGACAGAGTTAGATATTGGAATTCTTGTATATATTTAGTGGGGTCTGATGAGAAAGAGCCTAAATGTTGACTGATCTGAGAGAGGTCTGATAGAGAAAAAGGTACATGTACCCTGACTATGCCTTCAGCTCCAGCCACCTCTCTAAGAGGAAATTGTTGGGCAGGTAGGGAAGAGCTCGTCACGGAACTAAACTGTAAGCCGGACCGGGTGTGAGGAGGGGAGGTGATAGAAGGATTATAGGGTGGAGGAGTGGAGGCTGAGGAAGAATTGGGACTTAGGTCAGCCTGGCGATGAGCAGCCTGGGGAGGAGGGGAAAGGTCAGATGGGTCTGTAGAAAAGGAAGACTGAAAAGACTCAGCGACGCTTGGGGTTGGGACTGAGGGGACAGGTGGGAGGGAAAGAAGGATCTGGGAGGAATCACATTGGGAACAGAGACTAGGGAGGGAATGAAGTGTGAAAAATGCCTGGATGTAAGGCACCTCAGACCATTTGCCCATTTTTCGACAAAAATTATTTAGGTCTTGTAGGATGGAGAAATGGAAAGTGCCATTTTCTGGCCATTTAGAGCCATTGTCAAGTTTGTATTGGGGCCAAGCGATGTTGCAGAAGAAAATAAGACGTTTAGGTTTTAGGTCAGGTGTGAGTTGAAGAGGTTTTAAGTTCTTGAGAACACAAGCTAAGGGAGAAGAAGGAGGAATGGAGGGTGGAAGGTTGCCCATAGTGAAGGAGGCAAACCTAGAGAGAAGAGAGTGTAGAGACATGGAGGGAAGGGGTTCGGGGGTTCTTACCCTCCAGAAAAGGGGGAAAGGGGTCAGGGCACGGAAATAAGGGATTGGGGCACAGAGATAAGAGGTTGAGGTGTGGAAATAAGCGATTGGGGGTTCTTGCCCCCTAGAAAAGCAGGACTTGCCACTAAGAGTGAAGGAGAAGGGGTTGAGGGGTACTTGCCCCTGCCCCAGGAAAGCAGGACTTGCCGCTAAGGGTGAAGGAGAAGGGGTTGAGGGGTACTTGCCCCTGCCCCAGGAAAGCAGAGAAGGGGTAGAGAGAGAGAAGGGGTTGGGGTACTTGCCCCTTCCCCAGAAAAGCAGAGAAGGGGTAGAGACAAGGAGAGAAGGAGTTGGGGTACTTGCCTCTGTACTTGCCCCTTCCCCAGAAAAGCGGGACTTGCTGCTAAGGGTGAAGGACCAAGGCAGGCGTCCCTGCGTGGTCTGACACCTCTGAAACGTGGGTGAATAATCAGAGAGGCATCCCTGCAATGATTAAACACCAAGGGAAGCTTGCCTTCCTGGTCCGTGACCGGCGCCGGAATTTTCGGTCCATGGATATAATGTGTCTCCTTTGTCTCTACCAGAAAATGAAAGGAATTGAAATTAACAGAAGGGAGAGATTGAAGTGTGGCACCAAGATTGAAAGGAGAAAGAGGTTGAGGGATAGTGAGGGAAGTTGGAGAAGAGAGTAAAAAGAGGCCGCTTACTGGATTTGAAATTGGTGAGATGTTTCTTGGGCTGGTCGGTCTGAGGACCTGAGGTCGTAGGTGGATCTTTTTCATGGAGCAAAGAACAGGAGGACAGGGGATTGATCTCCCAAGGGAGGTCCCCCATCCAAGTCACGGCACCAAATTTCATGAGCATCCATGTGAAGAGACCACCAAACAGGCTTTGTGTGAGCAATAAAGCTTTTAATCACCTGGGTGCAGGCAGGCTGAGTCCGAAAATAGAGTCAGCAAAGGGTGGTGGATTATCATTAGTTCTTATAGGTTTTGGGGTAGGCGGTGGAGTTAGGAGCAATGTTTTGGGGGCAGGGGGTGGATCTCTCAAAGTACATTCTCAAGGGTAGGGAGAATTACAAAGAACCTTCTTAAGGGTGGGGGAGATTACAAAGTACCTTCTTAGGGTGGGGAAGATAACAAAGTACATTGATCAGTTAGGGTGGGGCAGGAACAAATCACAATGGTGGAATGTCATCAGTTAAGGCTATTTTTACTTCTTTTGTGGATCTTCAGTTACTTCAGGCCATCTGGATGTATATGTGCAAGTCACGGGGGATGCAATGGCTTGGCTTGGGCTCAGGGGCCTGACACATACTACAAACTTATGTCCACCCTACCTCTCCATTGAAAGTACTCAGCTCCTTTAGCCAGAACATATACCAGACCTTTCACTGATAAGTTTAACAGCATGTTAACAGTTCCAGAGGGTTGAGAAAGGATAAATAATCCACAAATACTCAAATTATCCTTGTTAACAGTGACTGGTTTCTGTTGTAATTGGACTGAACATGATGAAAAAACATAAAATCGATTTTTTCACATACTGCTGACACGACCTTAACTTTGTACAAGGTGACGTGATCATCACACTGTCTCTGAAGGAAAAGGTGGCTGATTTTATGGGAATTTAGGCATGGGGTTGGTTACCATTCTCATATACAGATTTGCTGGGAGAAAATGAGAAGGAAATAATGACTATGGCAACTCCATGCCCTGAATCCATCCATAAGATTAGCATTATTAGCATGGTGAGTTTATCTGAGAAATGTAGGGTCATTCCATTCACCAAATTCTCCAAAACATTATTTGGAATGTTTGTCAATAAGAGCAGCTGCTTCTAAAAGTGATTTGTACTTTTGAGGCACCTGTGTCCAAGCTAGAAATCATATCTCCTAAAAATTTAAAGGTAGCAAAACTGCCTAAGTGGAGAAAACCTCTTGGATACTGTGAAACTCTGATCATCAGTGGTAAATGATCCACAGTACCAATAATATGTGAAAAACATTATTGAAATTCACCAAGATCAAATGCAGGTAAAGGAATGTGAGTGTGGACACTTCAGGTTGTTTGTCCCAGGATCCTTCCTGTTGAGTTAAGTAAAATAATAGCTTGTCTCTCCCAGGATAGCAAAATAGGTAATTCTACCAAATGCTAATGACAGGACCATGTTATTGCTACTCCAGGACTCACAAAGGGGAGCATAAAGTTTAAGTTATCCTAAATGCAATTGTTTTGAGGGGAGATGCTCCAGCCAGGAAAGAAATTGTAAGTGTGTTTAATTAAATGGCTCATTACTTCTCTCACCATTTAAGAGTTGAGACATCTTTGTTTTCTTAAGGCAAAACAGCAGAGGATTCCAAAGGGAAACAAGATGATCGATAGGAAGATGCCCATGTTGTTAGAGGCATCTTCCAAAACCCTGATTCTGTCTGGTTAGGACCACTGCTGGAGACAAAGACCTGGCATGATGTCCCATCTTGCTAAATACCCAGAACGTTCTCTCCCACACCAGGGCAGTAATTTCTTTATATGCCCTTGGGCTAAAAGGGACAAATGGCCAGTCATCGTGGACAGTTTATGATTATACAAAGGTACTTGGCAATTTATGGTGAAACACTGCTTGAAAAAGCAGTCTTTGTCTCTCCCTGAGAGAATTCTTCCACTTAAGAAGAGCCACAAGAATTCTATTTGCATTTGCTGGTTTACAAAGTGAATGGCAAATTAATAATATTTGATACATATAAAATTGGAAGAAACCATTTCAAATAAAAAGAGAAAAAGAAAATAAATTACTTAAATGTTATCATTTATCACTTTGAAAGGCAAATACATGAAAATTCAGTTTTCATGCAATCTGCTTTATGTTTTCTCCCAGGTTAATTAATAAAGGTACAAAAATAAGGAGGAAGAAGAAATAAATGCTAATTACCATAAAAATTCCTGCATCTCTATAAAATCCATGGGCTCACAACTAAAATGTAGTCAAATGACTTTATTGTTTTTCTCTCAATATTAATACCTAAGTATTCACTTCCAAATAAAAAAGGAAAAGTTTAAAATTTTCCCCCTTCCTCCTATAGAGAAATTCCAATAAAATAACCTGATATTTGGGTTTTAACCAAATTGTTTTTACATTTTTTGTAGAGATGGGTCTCACTGTGTTGCCCAGGCTGGTCTTGGGTTCCTGGCTTCAAGTGATCCTCCTGCCTTGGCCTTCCAAAATGCTGGAATTATAGGCATGAGCCACTGCACCCAGCTGGTTTGGGGTTTTGTTTGGTTTTTTTATTTGTTTATTTTTTCAAAATTGTAGTGAAAGACATGTGTTTATATCAGTCATGTTTACATTGTGTCTGGAAAGCCACCTTTCTTGAGAAATTTAATCTCAAAACTGCTTCTTCAAAATGAAAGCATCAAATTAAACATATACATATATAAGTATATAGCCCCTTTAATGTGATGCTAATATAGATATCTTATTGAAGTACCTCAACTATTAAGCTGAGAACTGTAGATTCTTCTCACTTAAGCTAGTATGACATATTCTTTTTCCTCTTGGGATCCCTACACTCTTGAGCTACTAGGATTGAGTTCTCAAGGATGCAGGGCAATATGGGAAGTACTCTTAGAGATTCAAGGCAATGGATCTAACATATGTTAAATGTCCATCTTTTATAGGCACTGAAATAGATTCTTTATATTTAATTTACTTAATCCCTACATTACTTTGTATTTTTTTATTCTCCCTTTACAAATAACAACAATTGAGACCAAGTGATGTTGTCCAAGATCACTCAACTATTAAGTACTTGAACTTAGATTTTAATCATGGTTAATCTGATACCAAACCAGTTATCATGCCATTTTGTATAATCTACAAAGCAGTGTTAGTGCAAATTATTTCTATTAGTCAAAAGGATAAATAAATTTTCATAACTTTCAAAAAATGATTATACATCCTCTTCCCAAGTTTTGCTCAGAACCGTTCATTTTGGCAGTCTGTTTCAGTCATTGTAAAGCTAATGTTTTTATAGTGGCCTACAAATCCCTACTTAAGCCTTGTCCCACCTCTTTCTATTGTCTCTGTAGCCTCCTCATTTACTACTTTTCTTCTTGATCATTATGCTTCAGCCACTCTGGCATTCTTGCTATTTCTTGAATATGTGAGGCATACCTTTGCCTCAGGCCTATTGCATTGGCTGTCCTCTCTGTCTGGAATGTTCTTCCTTCAGATATCCACAGGTTTCACTTGCTTTTCTCCTTCAAGTTTTTGCTAAAATGTCATCTTCTCAGTGAGGGCCACTCTGGTAACCCTGCTTAAAATTTTCATGTCACCTACTTCAATTCTCTCTTATTTTGCTCTTTCTCTCTCTATGTATTTTTTAGAAATATGGTCTCCTTCTGTTGCCCAGGCTGGGGTGTAGTGGCACAATCATAGCTCAGTGTATGTAGCCTGGAACTCCTTAGCTCAGGTGATCTTCCTGCCTTAGCCTCCTGTGTAGCTGGGGTTACAGATGTGTCCCAGCATGTCCAGCTAATTTAATTTTTTTTTTTTTTTTTTTTTTTTTTTTTTAGTGATGGGGTCTCACTATGTTGTCTAGGCAGGTCTTGAACTCCTGGTCTCAAGTGATCCTCCCACCAAAAAGTCTCCCAAAGTGTTGGGATTATGGGCATGAGGCACGATGCCTGGATCTATATTTTTTCCATAGCACTTATCACCTTCCAACATACTGTATAATTTACTTATTATTATCTGTCCACTCCTTCCTTACTAGAGTGTAAAATCCATACACTTTTTTTTTTTTTGAGACAGGGTCTCACTCTGTTGCCCAGGCTAGAGTGCAGTAGTGTTATCACAGCTCACTGCAGGCTGGAACTCCATGCCACCATGTGGAGTAGTGCATACTACCACATCTGGCTAATTTTTGTACTTTTTGTAGAGACAGGGTTTTGCCATGTTGCCCAGGCTGGTCTCAAATTCCCGAGCTTAAGCAATCTTCCTGCCTCGGCCCCCCAAAGTGCTGGGGTTACTGGTGTGAGCAACTGCACCTGGCTGAGATTTTTATCTGGTTTATTTAGTGATGCAGCCTCAGTGCTTACAGCAGTACTTGGCACAGAGTGCTTAATGTATATTTGTTGAATGAACGATTGAATTAATGAATAAGCTTTTATTTCTTCAGAGGTTTTCTGACATCTACAGCAATAGATGGAAGAGTGCCTTGGTGTATTATCATCAGACAGTGGCCCTGGTATATATATAGTGAATAGATTCTGATTTATGTGAGTGATTATATAGTCAGTTCATTTTGGGTAGAGTGACTTCCTTATGGTGATTCTTGAATTAGCAAACATGAAAGATTTTTCTGTTTTAGCTTGTATATTTTTCTGTTTTAGCTTATATATTTTTAGATTTTTTTTTTTTTAATGGATGGGGGTCTCACTGTGTTACCCAGGCTGGTCTCAAACTCCTAGACTCAAGCCATCTCCCACCTCAGCCTCCTGAGTAGCTGGAACTATAGGCACATGCCACCATACCTGGCTGTATTCTTAGATTTTTGGGGTAAATTTTTTCTTTTCATTCTGGAAATTTTAAGACATAAACTAAAGTGGAGCTTTAGCAGTTATCAAAACACAGCTAGCCTTCTTCCTCCTTGCTTACAGCCACCTCCCAAAGATTATTTTGAAGCAAAATGCTATGGTGGAGAGAAAACATATCATTTCAGTTGAAAGTTATCTGAAAGGTTTTTGATAGACTTGAATATTGTTGAAACTCTTAATATTGCAGCTCATGATTTGTTCCAAAATATGATTAAATCCCTGCTAAAGCAAGTCACTCTTATTCTAGAATTTTACTGTATTTTTATTTTTCCATCTAAGATCTGAACCAGTTTTCTAATTTACAGTTGATCTAAATGTGACTTTCCCCCTTTTCATTATAAAGTGTGTGTTTGTTTGTTTGTTTGTTTTTTAAGAGAGGCTCTCACTATGTTGCCCAGGCTGGCCTCAAAGTCCTAGGCTCAAGCAGTCTTCCTACCTCAGCCTCCTGAGTAGCTGTCAGTGTATTTATAAGAAAAAAACAAAAACAAAAACTCCTCCTTAAGGTATCTGCTTTTTATACAAATGGCCTTTTTAATAAAATGACTGGATACTTAAAAAGAAAAAGCTAATTGTTTTTAGAGTAGCGGGATTATGGGTAATATTTAATTTTAAAAAATTGGACTATCTTTACTATTACTATTAAAAGTAAAAAGCGTTTTGTAATTGAGGGTTCTTTACTTATCTGTGTAATATGAGATGACCAAATCAGTGGTGCATGAGAAGGGTCAATTTTGTTGTACAAATGGCTGAAGAAGAGCTGGATATAACACTTTGTTCAGAGCCAATGAGCTGTGATTTTTATCTGAAATGTTACAGCTTATTTTTCAAGTCTAAATTCTCTCTGTGCTGTGGGGTTACTTCAGGCAGTCTCAATGTATGACCAAAGGCAGAGTGTTTAATTTGCTGATAATTATTACAGGCCCCTATAATTCATAAGTATATTTTTAGATTGGGGAGGGGAGGAGGAAGCAAACATTTTGTATAACTGTCATAATTTGCACATTATTACAATAAATAATTATTTTACAGTTAATTAAAATGTTCTAAATTAGAGAACTATCTTATATATGAATTTTAATGTATTATTAGACTATTAAATTTAGTCTTCATTATTTTCTTAGCTTACCAGTTGTGAAAGTGTAATAACAAATGGGCTGTTTGCTGTAATTGCTGTTTGTTATAATTAATTTATAGGTTCCGTGTTAAGGAACCTATTCTGCTTAGAAACATTTGAAAGTTTTAAGTGCTGACTAGGAAATTTTAAAATGTTATATTATCTGAAAAAGATTTTTTTGACAGACAAATCAGCATCTCTGCCAGTTTTTGCATCATTATTTTTGGCAGGATAATTAGCTGTAATGCCAGAATTCAGATATATGGTAGTTGGAGTTATAGATGATCCAAAAATTCATTCTCAAACTGTGATTTATCTCACAACCATAGGAAGTAGGGTGTAGATTACAAATAACTAGGTGTATACATGGTTTTAAAGCTACTCAAATAAAAATAAGTAACCTAATAAAAAGATGAGAGCTTTTGAACTATTATAACTTTGATTATTTTAAGTTAACGAAACATTCAAAGCCTTAGCACTCTGTCAAAATTTTGGCAGTACATAATGGTATATATACAGTACAGTAATGCTCAGCAATTCTTGAGGGAAAAGGTATAACTTTGGACAGTTTCTGACATATGTATCTTTTACCCATGAGGGAGTAGTTGAAGTTATAGCCTAAAGGAGTTAATTGGTAGAATAAGACTTCTGAGGAGGTGGTTGGTAAGGCCAACTTAAATGGTTGTGCATAAGGATGCTGGGCCAAGTGAGTGAGGAGGGACTGAAATTGTGTGCTTGGCTGCTAAACCTGTGCCCTTGTGTAGAGATTGTGTACCTAGAGGAGGAGCCTTTTTCTTAACAAAGTGTAACAGCATGAGCTCTTAGAGGCTCTGGTGGACAGAGATGAGTTCCAGAGGCCAGAAGTGATTGATTCCTATTCCATAATGATAGTAGGAGTGTAGAAAGGAAAATCTATAAAAAGTCTTCTTCAAATATTTGTTTAATATTTTATTCAGAGTAAGAAGATATTTACTTTCTAGTAAAAAATATTGCATACCTCTGTATGTTCATAATAAAAGATTTATTAACATGGACAGAACACAGTTTAATATTTTAATTTATATATATTTTTAAAAACTCATTGATATACTACCACTGAAAATTAGGTAGCATTATTTATTCACACTCATTAAGGATTGGGGTAGTGGCCTGTACTTGATCTGACTCCTCCCTCCCTTTTTGAAGTCATCTCCTGTAATTTACTTCCTTGTTCATTTCAGCCACAGAGAGGTCCTTGTTTCTGTTTTTGGTACTTGCCATTTTCGTCTGCTTACAATGTTCTTTTCCCTACTCTGCTCTATCTTTGCATGGCTGTTTCCTTTTTATCCTTTACGTCTTTTTTACCTCAGTGTGGCTTTTCCTTACTTTTAATCTCTATTGGCAACCTCTTTATCCCTAGTCTTCTCTATAGGTCCCCCTATGTTTTTCTAAAAATAGTGTTTCTTATGTATCATCTTCATTTATATGTTTGGTATCTGTTCCTCCTAGAATGTAAATCCCGCAAGAGCAGGGACCTTGTTTGTCTTGTTTACCACTGTATCCTTGGTTTCCCAGAACTGTACCTGGTATATAATTGGTGCTCAATAATATCGTTGAATACATTATTAAAGTCGAAAAGTCTTGTTCAAAATATATTTTCAGGTTACTTTTATGTTTTGTGTTGACAACATGCTTCTCACTTTTCTGTATTTTTTTCTTTAATCAGTTTTCTCGTGCTGTTTTCTGAACCAGACAGCTTCCTGTGAGGCATATTAAAGATTTCAAATTTAAATTTAAAAAATAAATTACTTGCTCCTGGTAAATAGCACCGTGCAATGCAGGGTTTAATTTCAAGTTTTCTGGAGATTGTGACTATCAGTTTTATGTCCTTGTTAAACATCTGGATCAGGATTGGTGGTACAACCTTCAGTGGTACTATATAGTACAGTCTGCAAAAATATTTGATGAGGATAGGTTGATGTTGGCAAGAGGTATTGAAAAATTTTTTTTTTATTATTATACTTTAGGATTTAGGGCACATGTGCACAATGTGCAGGTTTGTTACATATGTATCCATGTGCCATGTTGATTTCCTGCACCCATTAACTCGTCATTTAGCATTAGGTATATCTCCTAATGCTGTCCCGCCCCTCTCCCCCAACCCCACAACACTCCCCGGAGTGTGATGTTCCCCTTCCTGTGTCCATGAGTTCTCAGTGTTCAATTCCCACCTATGAGTGAGAACATGCAGTGTTTGGTTTTTTGTCCTTGCGATAGTTTACTGAGAATGATGTTTTCCAGTTTCATCCGTGTCCCTACAAAGGACATGAACTCATCATTTTTTATGGCTGTATAGTATTCCATGGTGTATCTGTGCCACATTTTCTTAATCCAGTCTATTGTTGTTGGACATTTCGGTTGGTTCCAACTCTTTGCTATTGTGAATTGTGCCACAATAAACATACGTGTGCGTGTGTCTTTATAGCAGCATGATTTATAGTCCTTTGGGTATATACCCAGTAATGGGATGGCTGGGTCAAATGGTATTTCTAGTTCTAGATCCCTGAGGAATCGCCACACTGACTTCCACAATGGTTGAACTAGTTTACAGTCCCACCAACAGTGTAAAAGTGTTCCTATTTCTCCACATCCTCTCCAGCACCTGTTGTTTCCTGATTTTTTAATGATGGCCATTCTAACTGGTGTGAGATGGTATCTCACTGTGGTTTTGATTTGCATTTCTCTGATGGCCAGTGATGATGAGCATTTCTTCATGTGTTTTTTGGCTGCATAAATGTCTTCTTTTGAGAAGTGTCTGTTCATGTCCTTCGCCCACTTTTTGATGGGGTTGTTTGTTTTTTTCTTGTAAATTTGTTTGAGTTCATTGTAGATTCTGGATATTAGCCCTTTGTCAGATGAGTAGGTTGCAAAAATTTTCTCCCATTCTGTAGGTTGCCTGTTCACTCTGATGGTAGTTTCTTTTGCTGTGCAGAAGCTCTTTAGTTTAATGAGATCCCATTTGTCAATTTTGGCTTTTGTTGCCATTGCTTTTGGTGTTTTAGACATGAAGTCCTTGCCCATGCCTATGTCCTGAATGGTATTGCCTAGGTTTTCTTGTAGGATTTTAATGGTTTTAGGTCTAACATTTAAGTCTTTAATCCATCTTGAATTGATTTTTGTATAAGGTATAAGGAAGGGATCCAGTTTCAGCTTTCTACCTATGGCTAGCCAGTTTTCCCAGCACCATTTATTAAATAGGGAATCCTTTCCCCATTTCTTGTTTTTGTCAGGTTTGTCAAAGATCAGATAGTTGTAGCTATGCGGCATCATTTCTGAGGGCTCTGTTCTGTTCCATTGATCTATGTCTCTGTTGTGGTACCAGTACCATGCTGTTTTGGTTACTGTAGCCTTGTAGTATAGTTTGAAGTCAGGTAGCGTGATGCCTCCAGCTTTGTTCTTTTGGCTTAGGATTGACTTGGCGATGCGGGCTCTTTTTTACTTCCATATGAACTTTAAAGTAGTTTTTTCCAATTCTGTGAAGAAAGTCATTGGTAGCTTGATGGGGATGGCATTGAATCTATAAATTACCTTGGGCAGTATGGCCATTTTCACGATATTGATTCTTCCAACCCATGAGCATGGAATGTTCTTCCATTTGTTTGTATCCTCTTTTATTTCATTGAGCAGTGGTTTGTAGTTCTCCTTGAAGAGGTCCTTCACATCCCTTTTAAGTTGGATTCCTGGGAATTTTCTTCTCTTTGAAGCAATTGTGAATGGGAGTTCACTCATGATTTGGCTCTCTGTTTGTCTGTTATTGGTGTACAAGAATGCTTATGATTTTTGTACATTGATTTTGTATCCTGAGACTTTGCTGAAGTTGTTAATGAGCTTAAGGAGATTTTGGGCTGAGACAATGGGGTTTTCTAGATATACAATCATGTCATCTGCAAACAGGGACAATTTGACTTCCTCTTTTCCTAATTGAATACCCTTTATTTCCTTTTCCTGCCTGACTGCTCTGGCCAGAACTTCCAGCACTATGTTGAATAGGAGTGGTGAGAGAGGGCATCCCTGTCTTGTGCTAGTTTTCAGAGGGAATGCTTCCAGTTTTTGCCCATTCAGTATGATATTGGCTGTGGGTTTGTCGTAGATAGCTCTTATTATTTTGAGATACGTCCCATCAATACCTAATTTATTGAGAGTTTTTAGCATGAAGGGTTGTTGAATTTTGTCAAAGGCCTTTTCTGCATCTATTGAGATAATCATGTGGTTTTTGTCTTTGGTTCTGTTTATATGCTGGATTACATTTATTGATTTGCCTATGTTGAACGAGCCTTGCATCCCAGGGATGAAGCCCACTTGATTATGGTGGATAAGCCTTTTGATGTGCTGCTGGATTCGGTTTGCCAGTATTGAGGATTTTTGCATCAATGTTCATAAAGGATATTGGTCTGAAATTCTCTTTTTTGATTATGTCTCTGCCAGGCTTTGGTATCAGGACGTGCTGGCCTCATGAAATGTGTTAGGGAGGATTCCCTCTTTTTCTATCTATTGGAATAGTTTCGGAAGGAATGGTACCAGTTCCTCCTTGTACCTCTGGTAGAATTCGGCTGTGAATCCATCAGGTCCTGGACTCTTTTTCGTTGGTAAGCTATTGATTATTGCCACAATTTCAGAACCTGTTATTGGTCTATTCAGAGATTCAACTTCTTCCTGATTTAGTCTTGGGAGAGTGTGTTTGTTGAGGAATTTATCCATTTCTTCTAGATTTTCTAGTTTATTTGCATAGAGGTGTTTGTAGTATTCTCTGATGGTAGATTGTATTTCTGTGGGATCGGTGGTGATATCCCCTTTTTCATTTTTTATTGCATCTATTTGATTCTTCTCTCTTTTCTTCTTTATTAGTCTTGCTAGTGGTCTATCAATTTTGTTGATCTTTTCAAAAAACCAGCTCCTGGATTCATTAATTTTTTGAAGGGTTTTTTGTGTCTCTATTTCCTTCAGTTCTGCTCTGATTTCAGTTATTTCTAGCCTTCTGCTAGCTTTTGAATGTGTTTGCTCTTGCTTTTCTAGTTCTTTTAATTGTGATGTTAGGGTGTCAATTTTGGATCTTTCCTACTTTCTCTTGTGGGCATTTAGTGCTATAAATTTCCCTCTACACACTGCTTTGAACCTGTCCCAGAGATTCTGGTATGTTGTGTCTTTGTTCTCGTTGGTTTCAAAGAACATCTTTATTTCTGCCTTCATTTCATTATGTACCCAATAGTCATTCAGGAGCAGGTTGTTCAGTTTCCATGTAGTTGAGCGGTTTTTAGTGAGTTTCTTAATCCTGAGTTCTAGTTTGATTGCACTGTGGTCTGAGAGACAGTTTGTTATAATTTCTGTTCTTTTACATTTGCTGATGAGAGCTTTACTTCCAACTATGTGGTCAATTTTGGAATAGGTGTGGTGTGGTGCTGAAAAAAATGTATATTCTGTTGATTTGGGGTGGAGAGTTCTGTAGATGTCTATTAGGTCCACTTTGTGTAGAGCTGAGTTCAATTCCTGGATATCCTTGTTAACTTTCTGTCTCGTTGATCTGTCTAATGTTGACAGTGGGGTGTTAAAATCTCTCATTATTATTGTGTGGGAGTTTAAGTCCCTTTGTAGGTCACTCAGGACTTGCTTTATGAATCTGGGTGCTCCTGTATTGGGTGCATATATATTTAGGATAGTTAGCTCGTCTTGTTGAATTGATCCCTTTACCATTATGTAATGGCCTTCTTTGTCTCTTTTGATCTTTGTTGGTTTAAAGTCTATTTTATCAGAGACTAGGATTGCAACCCCTGCCTTTTTTTGTTTTCCATTTGCTTGATAGATCTTCCTCCATCCCTTTATTTTGAGTCTATGTGTGTCTCTGCACATGAGATGGGTTTCCTGAATACAGCACACTGATGGGTCTTGACTCCTTATCCAGTTTGCCAGTCTGTGTCTTTTAATTGGAGGATTTAGCCCATTTACATTTAAAGTTAATATTGTTATGTGTGAATCTTATCCTGTCATTATGATGTTAGTTGGTTATTTTGATCGTTAGTTGATGCAGTTTCTTCCTAGCCTCGATGTTCTTTACAATTTGGCATGTTTTTGCAATGGCTGGTGCTGGTTGTTCCTTTCCATGTTTAGTGCTTCCTTCAGGAGCTCTTTTAGGGCAGGCCTGGTGGTGACAAAATCACTCAGTGTTTGCTTGTCTGTAAAGTATTTTATTTCTCCTTCACTTATGAAGCTTAGTTTCGCTGGATATGAAATTCTGGGTTGAAAATTCTTTTCTTTAAGAATGTTGAATATCGGCCCCCACTCTCTTCTGGCTTGTAGAGTTTCTGCTGAGAGATCAGCTGTTAGTCTGATGGGCTTCCCTTTGTGGGTAACCCGACCTTTCTCTCTGGCTGCCCTTAACATTTTTTCCTTCATTTCAACTTTGGTGAATCTGACAATTATGTGTCTTGGAGTCACTCTTCTCGAGGAGTATCTTTGTGGCGTTCTCTGTATTTCCTGAATCTGAATGTTGGCCTGCCTTGCTAGATTGGGGAAGTTCTCCTGGATAATATCTTGCAGAGTGTTTTCCAACTTGGTTCCATTCTCCCCGTCATTTTCAGGTACACCAATCAGACGTAGGTTTGGTCTTTTCACATAGTCCCAAATTTCTTGGAGGCTTTGTTCATTTGTTTTTATTCTTTTTTCTCTAAACTTCCCTTCTCGCTTCATTTCATTCATTTCATCTTCCATCAGTGATACCATTTCTTCCAGTTGATCACATCTGCTACTGAGGCTTCTGCAATCTTCACGTAGTTCTCAAAACTTGGCTTTCAGCTCCATCAGCTCCTTTAAGCCCTTCTCTCCATTGGTTATTCTAGTTATCCATTCTTCTAATTTTTTTTCAAAGTTTTTAACTTCTTTGCTATTGTTTTGAATTTCCTCTCGTAGCTCAGAGTAGTTTCATCGCGTGAAGCCTTCTTCTCTCAACTCGTCAAAGTCGTCCTCCATCCAGCTTTGTTCCGTTGCTAGTGAGGAACTGTGTTCCTTTGGAGGAGGAGAGGTGCTCTGCTTTTTAGAGTTTCCAGTTTTTCTGCTCTGTTTTTTCCCCATCTTTGTGGTTTTATCTACTTTTTGTCTTTGATGATGGTGATATACAGATGGGTTTTTGGTGTGGATGTCCTTTCTGTTTGTTAGTTTTCCTTCTACCAGACAGGACCTTCAGCTGCAGGTCTGTTGGAGTTTACTAGAGGTCCACTCCAGACCCTGTTTGGCTGGGTGTCAGCAGCGGTGGCTGCAGAACAGCGGATTTTCGTGAGACCACAAATGCAGCTGTCTGATAGTTCCTCTGGAAGTTTTGTCTCAGAGGAATACCCGGCCGAGTGAGATGTCAGTCTGTCCCTACTGGGGGGTGCCTCCCAGTTAGGCTGCTCAGGGGTGAGTGACCCACTTTAGGAGGCAGTCTGTCTGTTCTCAGATCTGCAGCTGCATGCTGGGAGAACCACTACTCTCTTCAAAGCTGTCAGTCAGACAGGGACATTTAATTCTGAGGAGGTTCCTGCTGACTTTTTGTTTGTCTGTGCCCTGCCCCCAGAGGTGGAGCCTACAGAGGCAGGCAGGCCTCCTTGAGCTGTGGTGGGCTCCACCCAGTTCGAGCTTCCTGGCTGCTTTGTTTACCTAAACAAGCCTGGGCAATGGTGGGTGCCCCTTCCCCAGCCTTGCTGCCACCTTGCAGTTTGATCTCAGGCTGCTGTGCTAGCAATCAGCGAGACTCCGTGGGCATAGGACCCTCCGAGCCAGGTGCGGGACACAATCTCCTAGTGTGCCGTTTTCCAGGCCCGTTGGAAAAGCGCAGTATGAGGGTGGGACTGACCCGATATTCCAGGTGCTGTCTGTTACCCCTTTCTTTGACTAGGAAAGGGAACTCCCTGACCCCTTGCGCTTCCTGAGTGAGGCAATGCCTCTCCCTTCTTCTGCTCACGCACAGTGCGCTTCACCGACTGTCCTGCACCCACTGTTTGGCACTCCCTAGTGAGATGAAACCGGTACCTCAAGCAGAAATGCAGAAATCACTCATCTTCTGTGTCGCTCAGGCTGGGAGCTGGAGACCGGAGCTGTTCCTATTCGGCCATCTTGGCTCCACCCCCCCCCCAAATTTTTTTTTTTTTAAATGCTTTCAACTTTGAGGACTTAGGGACCATTACACATTTACCTGGTTATGAAGCAGTTGCATTAAATGGTTATTATCAGTTTATTCCAGTGATATTATAGTACCTCTTGAAGACTGGTGCTCAGGCTTCTATTTGGTCATTCAACCCTTTAATCCAGCTCTGAGAAATGGATAGTTATGAGTATATGTCACTTTAATTGTGATAGCAAGAATTTGAGGAGTTCTTGGCTGATGTCTTTTACTAAAATAGCAGGCAAGTTCATTTGCTGAGACCAAGTAGAGAAATAGCAGGATGGGAGGTGTCAGGAAAGTAAAGAAGAATGGGAGGGAACTGACTAGGGAATTGAAGAAGGGTTATTTGGTAGAGCTGAGAACCAAACTGAGATAGGTAACTATGCATTTTCAGTGGTACCAGTTTGTTCATTTGTGTGAACAACTGGAATGGTAAATATCATAAACACTTTTTTTTTTAGTTCTTTAGTAAATGTTTTACAGTTGAAATAAAAAATATCACTGTCTAATGGGGTTTTCAATGTGTATAGATATATAGATAACTATAACACAAAGGGGAGAGCAAAAGGACCTATATGATGGTAATGTTGCTATAGTCTACTTTAATTGTTAAATTGTGATTCTAAGAAGACTGAGTAGTTTTTATTGTAATCCCTAAAGCTATCACTAAAAAAGATACAAAGATATATAGTAATAGCACAATAGATAAATTTAAATCAAATATTAAATAATATTCAAATTGTCAAAAAGGCAGGAAATGAGAAACAGAAGAAAACAGAGGAGACAAACAGAAAACAATAAAATGGTAGTCCTAAATCTAAACATATCTATATCTATATCTATATGCATCTAAGTGGTCTAAATACAAGAACTAAAATACAGCAATTGTCAGATTCAATAATAATAATAAAAGACCCTACAGTATCTGTCTATACAAGAAACCCACTTTAAATACAGTGATACAGACAGATTAAAACAAGAGGATGGAAAAAGGTACACCTTGCAAATACTAATCAAAAGATACTTGGATGATACCTCACCAAATAGATTTCAGAGCAAGGAAAATTAGTAGGGGCATTACATACTGATAAAGGGGTCTATTTGCCAAGAAGACTCTACCAATTTAAAACAACTGTGTGCCTAACAGCAGCGCTTTGAAATAACATGGAGCAAAAACTGGTACAAAGGAGAAATGGGAAAATCCACGTGTAGGTGGAGACTTCAAGACTCCTTTCCTATCCACTCCAATCACTATCCTAAGTGATAAAGAAAGAAGAGAGAGGCCAGGCGTGGTGGCTCACACCTGTCATCCCAGCACTTTGGGAGGCCGAGGTGTGCAGATCACTTGAAGTCAGGAGTTCGAGGCCAGCCTGGCCAACATGGTGAAACTCCGTCTCTACTAAAAATACAAAAATTAGCCAGGTGTGGTGGTACATGCCTGTAGTTCCGGCTACTCGAGAGGCTGAGGCAGGGGAATTGCTTGAATCCAGGAGGCAGAGGTTGTAATGAGCCAAGATCATGCCACTGCACTCCAGCCTGGGTGACAGAGTGAGACTCTGCCTTAAAAAAAAAGAGAAGATCAACAATTGAATAACACCATCAATCAACTAGATCTAATTGAATTTAAAGAACATATCACCCAACAGAGCTAAATATATATTATTTTCAAATGCTTATGGGATATACCAAGATCAGGGGTCAGCAAATATTTTGTGTAAAGTGCCAGATAGTAAATAATTTAAGCATTGTGAGCCATGTGGTCTCTGTCACAACTACTCAATTCTGTCATTGTAGTGCAAACTCAGACTTAGATAATTCATAAATAAATGGGTGTGACTATGTTCCAATAAAAGTTTATACATGGACACTGAAATTTGAATTTCATGTAATTTTCACATCATGAAATATTCTTCTTTTGATATTTTTAGCCATTTAAAATATAAATATAATCCCTAGTACATGGGCCATACAAAAATTGTCAGCAGCTGGATTTGGTGCAAAGGCCGTAGTTTGCACTCCCCTGACCAAGATAAACAATATTCTGGTTCATAAAAGAAACCTTAACACCTTTAAAAAAATTGAAATCATACAAAGTCTGTTCTCTGGCAGTAATAGATTTAAACTAGAAAAATATCAAAAAAAGTCATCTAGAAAGTCTGCAGATATTTAGAAAGTAAACAACATAGTTCTAAACTCATGGGTCAAAGACATCTCATGAGAAATTGACATAGTTTGAATTAAATGAAAATACAACATAACAATTTGTTGGGATACAGAATACACAGAACTTTATAGCACTAAAAATAGATGGAAATTTATTATTTTTATTTCTATTTTTATTTTCGAGACAGTCTTATTCTGTCTCCCAGGCTAGAGTGCAGTGGCATGATCTCAGCTCACTGCAATCTTTGCATCCCAGGTTCAAGTGATTCTTGTACCTCAGCCTCCCGAGTAGCTGGGACTACAGGCGCGCACCACCACAATGCCTGGCTAATTTTTGTATTTTTAGTAGAGAGGGGGTTTCACCATGTTGGGCAGGGTGGTCTCGAAACTGCTGACCTCAGGTGATCTGCCTACCTCGACTTCCCAAAATGCTGAGATTATAGTCATGAACCACTGTGCCTGGCCCAAAAATAGAGGGAAATTGATAGCATTAAATGCTTATGTCAGAGGTGTTTAAACCAGAGCAACTCCATCTTGAACAGGAGCTGGGTAAAACGAGGCTGAGTCCTACTGGGTTGCATTCCCGGATCTTTAAGGCATTCGAAGTTACAGGATAAGATAGGAGGTTGGCACAATATATAGGTCATAAAGACATTGCTGATAAAACAGGTTGCAGTAAAGAAGCCAGCAAAACCCTCCAAAACCAAGATGGTGATGAGAGTAACTTCTGGTTGTCCTCACTGCCACACTCCCACCAGTACCATAACAGTTTACAGATTCCATGGCAACATCAGGAAGTTACCCTATATGGTCTAAAAGGAGAAGCACGAATAGTCCACCCCTTGTTTAATAGTATAATCAAGAAATAACCATAAAAATGGGCAACCAGCAGCCCTCAGGCTGCTTTGTCTATGGAATAGCCATTCTTTTATTCCTTTACTTTCTTAATAAACTTGCTTTCACTTTGCTCTATGGACTTGTCCTGAATTTTTTCTTGCACAAGATCCAAGAACCCTCTCTTGGGGTCTGGATCCAGACGACTTTCCTGTAACACTTAGAAAAAAACAACTCAGCTGGGCGCGGTGGCTCATGCCTGTAATCCTAGCACTTTGGGAGGCTGAGGTGGGTGGATCTTGAGGTCAGGAGTTCGAGACCATCCTGACCAACATGGTGAAACCCCGTTTCTACTAAAAAAACAAAAATTAGCAGGGTGTGGTGGTGCGCACCTGTAATCCCAGCTACTCGGGAGGCTGAGGCAGAGGAATTGCTTGAACCTGGGAGGCAGAGGTTGCACTGAGCCAAGATTGCACCACTCCACTCCAGGCTGGGCAACAGAGCGAGACTCCAAAGCAAGACTCCATCTCCAAAAAAAAACACAACTTAATAATCTAAGCTTCTGTCTTTGGATTTTCCATATAGACAGTTTCTTCTTTTCTTTTCTTTTTTTTTTTCAATTTTCAAAATCTCTTTATTTTCCATTTCACTATGAATGTTACTGATCTAATTTAAGTTCTTATTATTTTGTGCTTGAACAAATTCTTTTTTTTTTTTTTTGCTGTGATTTTATTTTATTTTATTTTTATTTATTTTTTTTTATTATACTTTAGGTTTTAGGGTACATGTGCACAATGTGCAGGTTTGTTACATATGTATCCATGTGCCATGTTGATTTCCTACACCCATTAGCTCGTCATTTAGCATTAGGTATATCTCCTAATGCTGTCCCCGCCCCCCCCACCCCCCACCCCACAACAGTACCCGGAATGTGATGTTCCCCTTCCTGTGTCCATGAGTTCTCATTGTTCAATTCCCACCTATGAGTGAGGACATGCGGTGTTTGGTTTTTTGTCCTTGCGATAGTTTACTGAGAATGATGTTTTCCAGTTTCATCCATGTCCCTACAAAGGACACGAACTCATCATTTTTTATGGCTGCATAGTATTCCATGGTGTATATGTGCCACATTTTCTTAATCCAGTCTATCGTTGTTGGACATTTGGGTTGGTTCCAACTCTTTGCTATTGTGAATAGTGCCGCAATAAACATACATGTGCATGTGTCTTTATAGCAGCATGATTTATAGACCTTTGGGTATATACCCAGTAATGGGATGGCTGGGTCAAATGGTATT